>NW_015536467.1:62004-81598 GCF_001515605.1 Sinocyclocheilus anshuiensis | reverse complement strand
ACTCGACGAACAGGTTCCACTTCAAGGCGTAAGCGTGTCTCGTAGACGGTGCTCTCGCCGAAGTGATGGTGTTCACTACCCCCTGGGGTAGGTCACCTAGAACCTCCGCCAAATGGTGCCCCGTCTCAGAGTCAGTAGATCCCTCCTCAGAGGAATTGGCCAAGGAGGGGCTGTCGCGAGGAGCACTAGTTCGGGGAACCAGGTCCGAGTGGGCCAATACGGCACCACTAGCAAGACTCGCTCCTCGTCCTCCCGGACTTTGCACAGTGTCTGTGCGAGAAGGCTCACTGGGGGAAACGCATACTTGCGTAGGCCCCGCGGCCAGCTGTGTGCCAGTGCGTCCGTGACGAGTGTTCCCTCGGTCAGGGAGTAAAACAACTGGCAGTAAGAGGTTTCTGGAGAGGCAAAGAGGTCTACCTGAGCGGCCCTGAAACGTCTCCAAATCAGCTGGACCGTCTGAGGATGGAGTCACCATTTTCCCGAGAGCGTAGCTCGAGACAGCTTGTCGGCCATACGGTTGAGCAGGCCCGGAACCAGCGCGAGCCACCCCGAGAAACCAATCATCCAGCCTCGAGGGCACGGGACGCGGTGGAGGTTTTCACTCGAGCCCTACCCCCGCGGCGGCCCATCTCTGGATCCGATCCAGGCCTTGCCACCGTCCCGGAGGGCGGCAGCGTGGGCGAATCCTCATCGGACAGCTCTCCCTCCGATGCTGGGCATCCTTATAAGGACGATCCGTCATCTTTATAAAGACGCACCCGTGTAGCTCTTTTAGAGAAATTTGCTCTTTAGGAAATGCTCTTTTAGTGCTGAGGCGCACAGGGGAGATGGCCGCTTGCAACACGACAGGGGTAGTGCAGCCTGAAGTGCGCAACCCACTCGACACTGGAACGACCATCGATGAAGCGCCATCTCGCCAACACAAGAAGCTTCCGAGAGCGTGCTGAACTCATAGTTCTCGAACAGACACAGTTGAGCAGAACGCGGTGTCGCTCGGCTCCGAAGCGAAAAGCTGGTATGCATTGCACCTGCTGCCTTATTATACTCACGCTGTGATCAGCGGCAGCTGGATGCAATAATTGCAAGCCAATGTGCATTGGCTCGTTTAGTTTACACTCGAAGTAGATTGGTCTATCGAAGCGATATCCCAATTCGTCGGTCACCGACGTGACTCGGAGTGTCCAACTGAAAGGGAACAATAATGTACAGTATGTGGAAAATAATGTGTTTTTTGAACCTTAAACCGCATAAACACATTGCATTACACCAAATACACAAATTAATGTTCTTTTTATCAACGTCGTATGACCCCTTTAAAGGAATAGTTCAACCAAAACTGCAGTTCTTTTTTTTTTCATCATTTACTAAGTAGTTCCAAAACCTTTATTGTTCTTTCTTTTGTGAAACAAAAGGAGATGTTAAGCCAAAAAAAAAAAAAAAGGATGGTGATTTGTACTGTAAAGGACTAAAAGCACCATAAAAGCAATCTGCCCACATTCTTCTTAAGAGCTCACTTTGTGTTTCACAGAAAAAGGAAAATAATGTAGGGTTGGAATGACATGAGGATGAGTAAATGATGACTATGTTTTCAGTTTTAGTGAATAGTTCCTTTAATTAAGTAGTATGAAGTGCATTGCATTTTATGAAATGAAAAATGCCAAATGAAGTTTTACTCTCAAAGTGCAAGCACTAATGACCCTGTCTGTGATCTGATATGATAGAGCAATATATATATATAAAGGTACAGATACAGATAGATATTTAAGTTAGTTTTTTTAAGTGAAGCTCTTTGAACAGCATCTACATTTACATTTATTATTTTAGCAAACACTTTTATCCAAAGCGACCTACAAAGAAAGAACATCACAAGCAATGTATCCGGAGTCAATGCTTCATGAGACACACAGTGCCAAGTATAATATAAGTATAACATCAAATGCAGAAAAGTATAGAAAGAGAGAAGGATTTTCTTGACTTTTTTTTACTTGTCCCTCAGTTTAATAAATTAATTAATTAAAAATGCACATTTACAGTAATGCACATAAACAATTTAAGTCAAGCAAGCCAGTGTTCTAAAGGGTTTAAAAGCAGAAATATAAAGTTTGTATTTTGTTAAAGCACTTAACATTAATTATTCAGAAAGTGTTTACTGCAGTTTTTTGTTTGGTCAGTAAAGCAGTCTAAATTATACTTTTTGAGCTGGGACTAATTTTCTAAGTGGATGAACTTCTGGTTATGATTTACTGACATAATTCCTGCAGTGCAGTTTGCTTTATGCATCCTTATGCATATCAAGCTGAAGTTACACGGTATGACAAATTAAATATTTGGATACATTACTTTACACCGACACAGCATCAGCAAGTGCTTCTGTCACACTAGTCTTACATTATGTCAAAACCTATAATGTTTAAATATAGAGGCTGTGCTTTTGAAACAGTGTTTCAAGTGTAGTATTTTACTTTACCCACTGTAGCGTTTGGACCAATCAGACACACCATTTTTCATTTTTAAGTGTTTATGTAGTATGTTAGACTAGTTTAAGTGTTTATGTAGTTAATAAAGCCTTACTTGTATCACACTTGACGTTGTTCATTGTTTGCTCATAACTGGAGTCACTTAATCATGCAGATTTATGCTACAAGCTCTTTGTAGAGTTGTACAGTAAGAAAGTTATTTCCCTTAACCAGGAAATTAACGTTCTTAGAATTGACAAGACAGTTGACCCTGAGAGGTCAAGTAAATATCTACAGCGGATCTAAATATTTATAATTAATTATAACTAGTTATGATTAATTATTCATATTTCCCCATGAGCTGATTCGCTACACCACCTTACTGTAATCCAGTTTTATTTTAGTATTATTTATATACTATTATAGTATTTACATTTTAATAATTTTGTTATGTGATTGTGTCATTTTTATTATTTTTAATGTTTTTATTTAGCGCTTTATTTTAGTTTGCGAATTTTTTGTTTTTTATTCAATATTTATCATTTATTTCAGCTCCATTTCAATTTACAAAAATATTTTAATAATTTGAATTTTAGTTACAATTGTACTTACAACACAACTGCAATCGTTATTTTTACCTTTAAAAAAATTAGGACCGATATTATTTTCTGCAGTAATCTACATGCTGTTGATAGAGCTTCTTTTGTATTGAATACTGGAACACTGCTTTAATAGATTACCCTCATAGGTAAAAACGAAATTGCAGAATTATGTTTTTTCATAACCAAACTTCATGAATATACCAAACCTGATGGGTATGTACTCCACTCGTCGTACTTGTCTTTGAGGAACTGAGGGGTTGCTGTACATTCTGAAAGCACTACATGGGCAGAAATGGAGGGCAGTGACGCTAGCTTCATGAACTGCAGATGTATGGAAGCTAAGCAGCAGTGAAATATAAAGCCACAGATCAGCACAGACCTACTGGCCACAGGCTCTGCTTTGTGTTTCTGCTGCACGGTAACAGAGGGGCTCCGAGTCGCTCCGGCGGCTCTAGCGATGTCCGGCCGTGAAGCCGACTGCGTTATGGTTCGGATGCTGTTGCCGATGCGGACGGGAGATTCGAAGTTGGTGACGCTACCGTTGCGGCGCTGAGGAGAGGCTGAGCGGGCGGACGACTCCATACTAGTAATGTCGCTCTCTTGTTCCGGCTTTTTATCGCTGCCCTCAGGTGCCTGCAGACGCGCTGTAAATCACACATTTACACACCCAAATGTCCAGCCAACTGGTGACAAGCTGATATTGGCTTATGACGTTATATATTGTGAGTAGGGGAGCGCTTGGCACAAAGTAACGCGGGGTAAATTGTAACACGTGGTTTAAATATTTCCACACATGCTAGCATAACCAAATTTACAGCATTTACTAGTTACCATATCAACATTATCTAGATAAAAAAAGTGCACCAAAATTCAAAAGTTTTTTTGAAGATATCGCTGAACATTTATTTTACCATAGTAACATGTCAACATATTCTGTTACACCAAATACACAAAATAATGATCTTTAAAATAGCATCATATGACCCCTTTAATCTCCAATCTGTTATTGATCAGTTTAGATTATTTTTTAATGCTTCGCTAACTGTCAGAAGACAGTAACCGGTTTTAAATTCCAGTTGCGCAGCATTATTTTATTTGAAATAAATAATTATTTTATTTTATTGACAAAATATTTTAGTTTGTCTTGTATATTTTTTTCATGCGATCAAATAACATTTTAAGCTGTCATATGGTCATGTTACAAGTGCCCCTCAGCTGTTACAATGTACCCCACCTATGGGGCATGTTGTCACATTTCACTTCCAATTTTTGAGGGTAAATAAAGAAAAACGTATACACTGTAATTATGAAACAAAGCAACATATTTGTACTAGACAAGTGTGAAATTACTGTGGATAAAAAAATTATACTCTGAATCTTATACTTTGTGCCCCGCTCTCCCCTACATAACTTTGGCCGTTACTGCTCAGCAGGCTGAAATGGCCCGAAACGTTCTCTTGTATTCGTAATGAAGATAGTTTACAGACAAAGTACCTGCAGCTAACTGAAATACTTTCTTCTTGTCGTCTGTCCTCTCCTGCAACAGGAGATTTAATTAGCGTTATAAAATAAACTGCTGGAGAAATTAGATTATATGAAATCCAAAGACCTCATCCTGTTTCGCTCAGGTTCCTTATTGTAAATCACGGATCTGTTAAATGAACTGAAATACATCATGATGATATTCAGTTTCGAGTGCTTACGGTCTGCAGCTGCAGTCTCAGCTGGCTGTTGGTGACTTTGAGTGATCTAGCGATGGCCTGGAGGTAGTAGATCAGCATGCTGAAAGAGACAATGACGAACAGCACAAGGTTGAGTAACTGAAGGCATGTGTCCTGCTCGCCTGGTCGAATTATGCTGGCTTGACAAAACCAACATGCTGATATTGTAGCCTACATACAGGGGTAAGGACTTTTTCTAACTCTCCAACCATAGGCCAAAAACTTGTAAATGTAAATCCTAAAGTTTTCAGTCTACATCCTCCAAACTCAGCAGCAATGAAGCTATGCTCTTCCTTAATTGAATCAACCTGTGTTTTTCCTAGAGCACACTATGAAAAACACCTACATTACCATATATCCCACTTATTGTTAAGGGGGGGGGGTCAGTATTTTATTATTTATTTTTTTATAGTTGTCTGATCATCATCAGTCTGTCTGTAATGACATGAAGAAACAGAACAAACTGAGACAAACTGGCAACATCTCCAAGATGCTTCAAGAGACCTACCTGCAAATGAATGTTTGGAAATGTAAACTGATATTTTGTACTGACACACTACAGCAAAAGATAGAAATAACTGACTTTAAACCATTTTTAGCTGGTGAAAATACTAGTGGCCTAAGACTTTTGCACAGTACTGTATATAAAAATGATTTTTGAAGAATTATGTGACAGTGAAGACTGGAGTGATGATGCTGAAAAATCAAGCTTTGCGTCACAGGAATAAATTACATTTTAAAATATATTGCAGTAGAAGACAGTTATTTTAAATTCGAATAATATTTGACAATATTTCTCTTTTTACTCTATTTTTGATCAAATAAACGCAGCCTTGGTGAATAAAAGAGACTTTTGAGATCTCCTAAAACACCTTAGTAGCCATGCATAACCACACAGAACATTCTAAGAAGAAGCTAATCTTTCAGATAAAACTTTGTCAAGCCAACGTCTGTTTGTTGTTGGTAAGACTGCCTTTTTCTAGCTTTTTTCTCAGTGGTAATTAAGGCCAGTGTAGAGAGAAGTAGGCCTACTTACAAGAGTAGCAGCAGAGCGGGCAGCACCACCACAGGACTGGTGACGTAACTCATCACTTTACTGAACCACAGCGGAAAGTCATTGGCAATGGTTTCAGAAATGATGTCGTAAATCTTCTCCTGGCCACTACAGAGCAGCAGAGGAAATGTGAAGAAATGCAGCTGCGTACTTTAATGCAAATTTTAAACAATTCTTATACTGCGCTAATATTTGATTCTGAATGGTGAATCATTTTGCAATGCAATATTTTTGTAGAAGTGATGCTAAACTGTATGAAGCAGGCAAATGATTTTCTACATATTGGTGCTTGTCACATCTTAAATTAATTTCAACTCAAAAAATGTTTACGTGCATTTATTTTGAACGTAGCTGTGTAGTTAGTAAGATAGCCTTCCTGATAACGTTCGGGGTTCAGACACACTCTCTCTGTTTAAATCTAGATTAAAGACATCTCTTTGGCCAAGCATTCAAATAATGCATCTCATAATCTTGTACTGCAGTTATATCTGATCAAATGCACATTATTATTCTTTAGTTTGGGTTAAACAAGTCAATTTTGCTTGGTTGGAACAGCAGCTACGCTAATTATGTCTCTATTTGTTTCTCTGTTTTTGCCACGGGATTCACATCCCGTGGTAACTAGGATTTACACAAGCTTCAGTCTGGATCCAGAACACACTACCACATTTTGCTATAGGTTTGATTGCATCATATAATAATTGCTGTTAATAGTGTTCATCGTCTGTTTGATTACGTATTTAATTGATTTGTCCGTACATTTCTGCCATATGTACATTAACTGACAGTCACCACTGATAAGCTACCACTAAATATATTGTAGAAACTTAATTTGCTGTAAAGTTGTTTTGCAACGATTTGTATCGTGAAAAGCGCTATACAAAAACGTGAATTGAAAAATAAACTTGAATAACCTACAGTTTACTAGGCATCATTGCAAAATAAACCTCTAGAGGGTGATACAAATCTGATCACATGGATTTATTTTGCACATGATCAGTTGACTGTAAGATTTTGTTATTAATTGCTTTAGTATAACTTAGAGATACTATAGTATTAATTATTTTTGTATTTTCGGTTTCAGTTATTTTAGTGCATAAAGTTAAACTAAATGAAAATGTAAAATGTTGCCTTAGCAAATAGCTGAAAAAATAATAATGCACAAAAAAATATATATATATATATATACTGTATATATCTACACACAACTATAGTATATGGCAGTAGTTTGTTTGTAGCATGTAGTGTATACTGTTTGGTTTCTTTGCATTTCCATTAGTGCCACCAAACAAAATTGCTAAAATAGTGATAATTTCCAAAAAAGCTACCAAACACTCCCTGCATCTGCAATTTAATCTCATCCCAAACTCACACCAATGTTTCAGTCAGTATCGCTGTGTCGACCTATTCGTGATTCAGAGTAATGCTTTAACACTTTGAAGGGTAGTCAACAGCAGATGGCTTACTTACAGTGGGTACGGAAAGTATTCAGACCCCCTTAAATTTTTATGGCTGCAATATAACAAAGAGTGAAAAATTTAAGGGGGTCTGAATACTTTCCGTACCCACTGTATAGGTGTCTCCACTTATTTCCGGGATACGAGAAAGTATTTCAACATCCAAAAAAATAATACACATCACCTTAAATGAGATTAGATTTAAATGCAGCCCCAAAGAGGACAGTTTTATTTACCTGAATGGTCCACAGTACTGAGATGGCCGGTACCTTACGATGGCAAAAATGGTCGGTAACATACACAGGAAAAGCATGAAGAGAAGCATCGCCAGATAGAAATTATTTGATCTGGGGAATAAAATAAATTTCAATTAAGAACCGTTATCTACTTTGAATTCACTCAGGTAGACAATGAAACTGATCATATCTGATAAGTTACACACTCCCCACCTGCAGTGGGACGATTCCTTTTTATCATTTATAAAACACAGCACTGAAGATGAAATACGCTTAGACTACACGGCAATGTTTCGCCTCACATCTGCGACTGACTGATAAAGCTATGAAGATACAATTACATAAATCTTAAAAGGAGAGCGAGACTGATGCTTTGACCAACCCAGTCGCTTGTCACACTGAAGTATCCACTGTTATCTCTGTACTCACCACACTGGAAAACGAGAGGGATTTGAATTCAGTCAAGCAGAGAGCAAAAGTGTTGCGTTCAGAGAGTCCCTGAGCCATACACTGAATGCTGGCTGACTTCAAATTAATCTCACAGCTCGTAAAAAGCAAAATTGTTTCACATTGCAGCTCTTGTCAGAGGAATTTACACTCCTCATTGTTTTCCAGCAAAGGAAACATGTAGAAATAGGCTGGGGATCTTTTTAAGTAAGAAAGATGTAGAAATAACAGTTATTTGTTGTAATGCAATCTAAACATACCTGGATTTGACAAAAGCCTGCCAAACTCGGTTTAGGTTAAGGGTCGATTCGACTAACTCTGTTCACTAACCATATGCAATGCTATACAATTGTAAGAATAAGCAATTTTTGTTGTTGTCCAAACTGAATGTAAAATGCAACAGTTCACCAGCTAATCAGAATGTATTTGATGTTTACATTTAGATTAATATGCATATATTATCCAAAGCTACAACAGCCTAACACTCCTTGCCGAGGTATTAATGTCAACACAGTTTTAAGTGAATGTAAACAAACAGGACAAAAATTGATCATGCTTCAAAATATGGTATCTGTGCAAGCCTTGCAGTGCAAATGTAGAAATGCTGAATATATCTATTTATAGATTCCTTTCCGCCACTGTCAGTGCTTCATTTAAAGTGGTCTTGTGCTTTAGGGTTGATGTCAGCTCTGTCAAGCGGTTTTGGCGGGCTACCTCTTACTGCCTACAAAAGTGTGCAGTGTCAAATATAGGAAAACATCAAAGGCCAAGAGCTGCAACTTACAAACACTGAATAATAAATGTCAACTGCAAACATTAAATATTAAAAGAGATTTGATGATTAAAAAGAATCAAACAAAGCTCCTTTAGTATTTTAAATGCACCTATCTATCATAATGTGTGCAGTTTTAGTATTCTGGATATCGGATTATTATACGTTGATTATTCACATCCACTGATTACTTACATACACTTTGGTTATTACAAGACAGAAAGAATGAGTAATGTTCAGCCAAATTCCACACATCTTTATTAAAAAAAAAAAACTAAAAATACTTGCATCAACCTGCTCAACTGGTCCCAGGATTAATGAAACCAGTATTTGTAATGGTTTTATTATAAGCAAATGATGACAGATTATCCAAGCTCAGCTCCACTAATAAGCCAAACTGCCTGAGTTCTCACATCAAAACATTAGATTGGTGCTACTGGAACAGTGCAGCACTGACCTCAGATTAGTTCTAAATGAATGTATAACCTCTAATGACCTAATTCTGCCTCACTGACCTGGAAGCCCTAAAGACCTGATGATGGGGAACATTACAGGTCAGCACAGCCCAGCTCCGCAGGTACATCAAGCCGACAAGCTTCAGGACGTTAAAGGCGGGCAGACAGGGTGAAAAGAACGCTCCCATCCTACAGGGAGAGACAAAGACACCGGGAAGATTTATTTCCCATCTTAAAGGAGTTTTGCTTGTGCACCTATAGCTTCAGACAAGTCATTATTGTGTGATTACAGTCTGAAGCTGGAGGGCAATGGAGCATTGAGGACCTGTGTAAAGAGCACCTCAGGAACAGGAGAGTTTATTGCAGATATAGATAGGAAAGCTCATATATAATAATAACGATTAACACAGAGAGAGATAGTATTTTAAATTAGGAATGTGTATTAGAGATAAAAAGCAGTCACAGTAAATGTAAAAAAAAAGATTGTGATACATTTCCTTTTATACTGATGATCATATCTTGGACAATGTATTGATAAATGATGAATCATCACTCACTTATATTAAAAGAGATTTGATGATTAAAAAGAATCAAACAAAGCTCCTTTAGTATTTTAAATGCACCTATCTATCATAATGTGTGCAGTTTTAGTATTCTGGATATCGGATTATTATACGTTGATTATTCACATCCACTGATTACTTACATACACTTTGGTTATTACAAGACAGAAAGAATGAGTAATGTTCAGCCAAATTCCACACATCTTTATTAAAAAAAAAAAACTAAAAATACTTGCATCAACCTGCTCAACTGGTCCCAGGATTAATGAAACCAGTATTTGTAATGGTTTTATTATAAGCAAATGATGACAGATTATCCAAGCTCAGCTCCACTAATAAGCCAAACTGCCTGAGTTCTCACATCAAAACATTAGATTGGTGCTACTGGAACAGTGCAGCACTGACCTCAGATTAGTTCTAAATGAATGTATAACCTCTAATGACCTAATTCTGCCTCACTGACCTGGAAGCCCTAAAGACCTGATGATGGGGAACATTACAGGTCAGCACAGCCCAGCTCCGCAGGTACATCAAGCCGACAAGCTTCAGGACGTTAAAGGCGGGCAGACAGGGTGAAAAGAACGCTCCCATCCTACAGGGAGAGACAAAGACACCGGGAAGATTTATTTCCCATCTTAAAGGAGTTTTGCTTGTGCACCTATAGCTTCAGACAAGTCATTATTGTGTGATTACAGTCTGAAGCTGGAGGGCAATGGAGCATTGAGGACCTGTGTAAAGAGCACCTCAGGAACAGGAGAGTTTATTGCAGATATAGATAGGAAAGCTCATATATAATAATAACGATTAACACAGAGAGAGATAGTATTTTAAATTAGGAATGTGTATTAGAGATAAAAAGCAGTCACAGTAAATGTAAAAAAAAAGATTGTGATACATTTCCTTTTATACTGATGATCATATCTTGGACAATGTATTGATAAATGATGAATCATCACTCACTTACCATATCATTCCTTGGTTGTATATCAGATGAAGAACATTTTCTGCGATTTTAAATTCACCATATTCTGGCTGGAAAGGGAATTTAATTTAATTAAAAAGGGAATTTATAAAGGCATGGTATAGAAGAGGGTTTCCCAAACTGGGGTTTGCTTCACAAGCTGATGAAATGTTAATAATTAAAAACATCTTAAAATGTAAAATTAAAATAAATAAAGCATTTAAATAAATGACAATGAATCTTACTAAAAAAAAAAAAAAATATTTTCATTTTTATGGTTATGTCATGTGACCCTTAATCAAAATTAGAGAACCGTGAATATGCAAATGTGTTGTTAAATTACTTAAATATTAATGTCAAATTTCAGGAAGTACTTCAAATAAATATTTTAGGTCAAAGGGGTTCGGCTGATAAAAAAATGTTTGGGAATCCCTGTTACAGAAAAATCAGAATCTAGAACAAAAATGACAACTTCTAAATTCACTTCTATTGACATAATGTTTTTAATCATATCAGTAGGATATGATTAGCACACATTATTTTCTGCAGTTTATGATACTGAGGTTTGTTATTTTTTGAAGGAACAATTATATTCCAGTGGTAATCAAAAGCACATCACAGATGCTGATGAAAAAGCTTAAAAGTGATGTGTGTAATATTTTCAATATTAAAATACTTCATCCTGTATTCCTGTCTCAACTTAATTGACTGAGCAGATACAGAAGCATTTGATCAACTAATGCCCAATAGTCTGTGAAACCTGTTTGAAAATATTTTGCTATTCTGTTTGGTTTTGCTGGCGGCACAGATGTTACACACCTTATCGTTAACTTGTATTGAACCTGAAGCATTGCTTTAAATGTGTTAAATTTGTTAAATATGTAAAAAATATGTGACCCAAGTGGAGACCTACACAGTTTTTGGTGGTGTTTGAAAATGTGACCAATGTTTTCAACAGGTGCAGATTCCAGGCAGGGCTATCTATCGCTCATTTATCTACTTGAAAAACCTTTGAAAGTGCAACCGACTTACAAACTTGCTCTCCAAGTCCCAACAGCAGCAGTCACTCAAGTATCGAACCACCAGTCCCCGGATGAAATCAATAAGCAGGATACTTGCCACCGTGAAGATCATATCAATGATGGAGAGCTTTAACATCTCCTGTAAATAAGATAAACAAAACAAACAGTCTGCATTCACCTTCCTTGTGCAGGGTGCAATTTTACCCCTCCGCAGACCATCAGTATCAATCACCTTGGATTGAAACCAAGAGAAAGTCAGCGCTGACAGCACTTTCATTAAATAAAAGCCGGGCTGGATATTTCAAGCCACGTTTCCAATCCATATTCCTCTCTTCCAGAGGGAAACATTCTTACACTGTTTGTCACAATAATGCCTTTAATAAATAACAGTGTAGCTTGGAATTGAGATATTTCATTAGTTCACTTGAAGGCAAGATTGTGTCATAGTGGTTAAAGGATGCCAAGCATGTCTGCTAGCATTTCTACCAACACCCACAGTTAAAAATAATTGGAAAAAGTAGCTCAGAAAAGTGGTATTAGTTCTAAGAAAAGCTTTTCAGAATGACTTGTTTGAAGATGCCACTTTTATTTATTTATTTATATTTATTAATTATTTATTTTTAATATATTATATATTGTTTCATATTTAAGGAATTTTTGTTGTGACATACACTAATATTTTAAGATTTTATTGTTTTTTTTTTTTGGAAGTAAAATATAATTTTTTGGAAATAAATGAATAGTTTTATTTAGCAAGTAAATATTAAACTAATCTTAAGTGACAGTAAATCCATTTATATAAATGATTAAAACAAACAAGGGATTACTATTTCAAATAAACATCTTTTGAACTGTCTATTCATTAAAGAATACTATAAAATGTATCACAGTTTCCACTAAAATATTAAGCAGCACAACTGTTTTCAACATTCATGACAATAAACAAATCAGAATATTAGAATGATTTCTGAAGGATCATGTGACAGTGAAAAGTGGAGTAAAGATGCTGAAAATTCAGCTTTGCATCACAGAAATAAATTACATTTTACAATATATTCAAATACAAAATAGTTATTTTAAATTGTAATAATATTTCACAATATTACTGTAAAACAAAACATTTAAAAATCTTACCGACCCCCTACCTTTTGAATGTTAGTGTGCATTTGTGAGATATATTTTTAAGAGCTTCATTTTGCTTGGCCATATTTTCAAGACATTGAGAAAAAATGTAGGGAGGAACTTTATTCTATATATCAGGAATTGATTGAATCAAGCATTATGAAAACATTTTGTTTACTTGGTATAACAATGATGCATTATGCCAAATAAAAACCAGAATTAAAGTACATTTTAGAGATTTAAAATATTTTGCTTTCAAGTTTCATTTTTAAGACCAACCAGAAGGCTCTGCCAACTGGTAACGTCAGCAGTGAGTCAACAAATGTGCTAAGTGATAATTCTAGCTAGCACCTATGAAGGGTTCATTCCTATCCTCCAGTCAGATGTGGAAACCAGGAAAGCCCTGAGAAGCTAAATCTGGATCAGAGAGCAATGATTTTGATGTGAGCGAGTACCTGGCCGACATATGTTTCCCAGCAGGGGTCCTGCTGTGATCTGGTGTTGTACTCATAAAGGACAGTCTGGTTTAGCAGAGACTGCATTCTCATCGGTTGTGCGGAGGATGTGGTGCTCTTGATGGTGGTCATGCTGTTGTTGAGGTCCAGGAGAGTCACGGTCAGTGTGCTGTTCCGCCGCTCTGTGACATCCGGGACGATGGTGGACAGGTTGTCCTCAGTAGGCTGGGAAATCGTCGCTAGGTATGATGTTGAGTCAGACAGGTTTCCTGGACCCCCAGTGATCTGAAATAATTCAAAACATGTATGGTTTGTTTGCTTGTTTATGTTATGTTAAATTTAATTATTTTTTTTTTTTTTTTTACAAAAATAAAGTAAATTCTCTAACTAAAGGGTGGTAAAAATCTGAATATTTTCACTGCACAAATATCTATTGATGGTTGTTAAATGAATGTTCTGATTTCATTAATTCATTCAAACATTTTATATATTTTCAGCTGAGTAATACATCAGAAAAAAATAGGGCTGCTCAATTTGGGAAAAGAACATTTAATTTTTTCTCTTTTTTTTTCTGATAAAATTGTGAATGTGATAAAACGTGCTTGTTTGTACTGTGTAAAGTACTGCACAATTTGGCCAAAAAATTGTGATTAAATATCAATATCACTATAAAATAATAATAATAATCATAACAATACTCATTATTATTACATAAAATATTAGACAAAATAAACATTACTATTCTAATATTTCACTGTGAAATTAAGGGTGTATTCACACCTGTCTTGTTTGGTTCGATTGAATCGAACTCAAGTTCGTTTCCCCTCTTGGTGCGGATCTTTTGGGCAGGTGTGAATACAGCAATCGCACTTGGGTGCGGACCAAACAACCATACCGAGACCCAGCTGAAGAGGTGGTCTTGGTCCGCTTCCAAACAAACTCTGGTACGGTTCGTTTAAGGTGTGAATATGATCCGACCCAATTGCAGAAATCACGCTCAGAAACAGACAGCTTGCACATGTAGTGCTGTTTTTTGCGTTTCAATCACTTGTTTTTAAACCACAATGCTTAAAAATGCATGCAAATGATGAGTTCTCGTGACCATGGCGCACACCAACGTGACGTGAGCGCGCTAAATAGGCTAAAGCTTGCCGCAAAAGTTACCATGTATATGTTGGGGGGAAACAGTAAGGAGATATTTAAATTATTTATTCACGAGTTCACGCTTGCATATAATTAGCTGAAGTATGGTAATGCATATTTGGCCGGGGAAGGGCTCCGAGCTCGGGAATGGCCCGAACCTAGAGTACCCCCCCCCCCCCCCCGTATAAGTGTAGTATGAACTCGAAGTGAGGAGATGGGGCGAAGGAGGGATGCTGATAAACCGTCAATGGCTAGAGGTAAGTCAGCTGTATTTGTATCATGGTGTTGATTAACTTGGGTGTGTTCCACCTGTGTTAATTAGGCTAAGTATCTGACGTGCTCCTCCCGAACATTGTTATAAAACATAATTTCACGAGTTCACGTTTACATATAATTAGCTGAAGTATGGTAATGCATATTTGGCGTGCTGTCCGGGAAAGGGCTCCGAGCTCGGGAATGACCCGAACCTAGAGTACCCCCAAAAAAGCAACTGAGCAAAGGACAGCCGCCAGACTGAGAACCCCCCCAAAATAAGCACTGAGAACTGGCGGGGGCTGATGTTTTGAGAAGTTGCCTGGTTGGCAAACCGGAAGAGCCTACGTACTCAGGTGAGAGCGACTTAAGCGTTGGGAGGGTAGGCCCTACCGGCTGCTGGCATTAGACTACGTGGTTTGGGGCGCCCGGTCGGGAGGGCTCGAGCCGATGCTCAACGGGAGCTCACATCGTTGGAACGGGTGAGCCCTACCGGTCGATGGGGGAGGAGCAGTGTGATTGTATAGTCCTACCAGGAGGGCCCGAGTTGCCTCGACTGGAATAGCTCGCGGTGTCTGCGTTTGCTAATCAGTGGGCAGAGGGCAAAATGGCTGGCCGAGAGGGCCCATGAAGCCTCCGACTGGAGATTAAGACTCAGGACTACGGACGTGTGGGTCCTCTCGGTTTGGCAGAAAAAAAGGCTCTGGGCCGTCCGGCAAGGAGGACTCTCGGGCGACACCCGACGGGAGATCAAGACTCACGGCATCGGATGGATAAGTCTCAATTGCGGGCGGCAAGTATAGATGCCCAACCGGGAGTACTCTCGCCGACATCTGACGGGGCTTTGGGACGTCCGGCAGGGAGGACTCTTGCGACACCCGACGGGAGATCAAGACTCGCTGCATCAGACGGGTAAGCCTCGCCGGGCGGGGAGAGAGAAAAGGAAAACCCGACTGGGAGGGCTCTCGCAGCATCCGATGGGGTATCAGACTCAGAACATCGAACAGGTAAACCTCGCCAGGCAGGGGGAAAAGACGTGAGGTTTAGCTGAGAGGTTTCTGACAGCGTTCGGCGGGAGGTCGAGACGGAGAGGCCTTTTTGGGCTGCTGATGTTGCTGCCCCAATGCGAAAGGAATGGCTGGAGAAATTCTTTGCTGGGATGCCCGATAATTGCAGGACGGATCTGAGGTGTTTTTGGAACCAGAAGCGAGTGACGGGTTTTTTGGAGTCGTCTAAAAATAGTGGTTCGTGAGGGAGTTTAGCCTGAGAATTCCTAAGGCGGAGGTACTCGAAGACTGGTATGGTTGGACTGGAGAAGAGAGATTGAAAATGTAGATAAAGTGACCTTTCTTGGCTTGGTCTGTCTTGCTTTGTTTGATTAAGAAGGAAATTGTTTCGCTATCGAGTATGGTTAGGTCTGAG
Organism: Sinocyclocheilus anshuiensis; assembly: GCF_001515605.1. Classification (NCBI taxonomy): domain Eukaryota; kingdom Metazoa; phylum Chordata; class Actinopteri; order Cypriniformes; family Cyprinidae; genus Sinocyclocheilus; species Sinocyclocheilus anshuiensis. Next base: position 65,458 of record NW_015536467.1, on the reverse strand, counting down.
ACGGTCGGGTTGATTTTTGGATCGAATTCGGAAGAGATGGTGAGTTCCGAGCATCTAAGAAACCCGAAAAAAGCTAGAATGAACATGGCGTCGAGTGTGCGGGCTGTACTGAGAGGCTGGTAACCTGTACGGAGGGTGTGGATACATTTTGTGAGGATGTCTAATGTTATGGGTTGTCTGGAGTCTGGACAGGTGGGCTGGGATCGCTGGATTCCTCTGATCAGGAGGGAGGTTTGTGAATTGCTTATTTCGGGCGAGGGAGCGCCGAACATCAGCTTGTGGAAAAATTGGATGCCACTCAGGTAACCTTTGATGGATCCAACTTGGAGACCCTTAACACTGTTAAGAAAAGGGATGAATGAGGTGATTGAAAGTAGGGAAAAATCGGGGAACGGTGTGTTGTATGAGCGGTGGAATGCCTTGAAGCATCTCCACGCTGTCACGTATGACTGAAGGGTTCTGGGAGAAACTGCTTGGAGGATAGTGTCGAGCGATGCATCGAGAAGGGGTTTTAATGGGTGGGTTACGGGAATATTAATTCTGAATAATGAGGTACTGGAGTTGGGAATTAGTCCGCCTCTGGAGCCAGCGTCCTGAATTTCTGAAACATAAAGCGAGACAGAGTCAGCAATTTGGTTTTCTGAACCTGGAACGTGTTTGGCAATTATTATAAATTGGTCGCATGATGCGATCCATATTAAGCGTCTAAGGAGAGGCGTGAGCACGGGAGAATGAGAACGGCTTCCGAAGCCAATTGAGGGAGCTGCATCTGTAAATAGTTGGATGTCAACGGGAGATGAAACGAGGTTGTTGTAAAAAAGGCAAAGGCCATTCCATTGTTTAAGGAACATTATCCATAACTTGAGTTCGTCGCAGCATGCGTGAGATAGGGGAATGAGGTCCTCGAGCGCGTGGACCGAAGATGCGAGTGAGAGAAGATGCGAGATGAAAGGGCGGCCTTGGGCAATGATGCTCATTGCGAAGTTTAAGTGTCCGAGTAGAGAAAGGAGTTTGCGTTTAGAACAGCTTGGGCTGGCGAGGAGGGTAGAGGAGATGAGGATTATTCTATCGATCTTCTCCTTGGGCAGGGAGAGCTGAAATTTAGCTGAGTCTAAGTTGATGCCGAGGAACTCGATGAACGTAGTGGGACCCATGTTTTTTTCCTGAGCGATGGGGATCCCAAGCACGGAAAAAAACTTTTTGGACTGTGAGGATGTGGGCGGCTGGGATTGCGTCGAGAGGTGAAATGACCAGAAAGTCGTCTAGGAGGTGAATAAGGTGGGGCATTGCGTAATTATTGGACAAGATCCAGCAAACGGCTTCTGATAACATGTCGAAAATTTTGGGGCTGCTTTTGCATCCAAAGATTAAACGGACGGCGAAATAGAATTTCCTGAGCCAACGTATCCCGAACAAATGCCACGAGTCCGGATGAATAGGCATCACTTTGGAGGCAGAAGTGATGTCTATTTTTGCGAGCCAGGCTCCTTGACCCGCAATTTTAATCAATTCGACTGCCTGATCTATGTCGTGGTACTTGAGAGAAAATTCGTCAAGAGGGATCAAGCTATTAATGCTTGGGACCGTGGAATTATGTGGTGATGATAGATCGATTATTAGGCGTTTCTTACCTGAAAATTTCCTAGTAGCCACTCCGATGGGGCTGACGCAAAACGTTTCGAAGGGAGGTTTATCAAAAAGGCCGATCATAAAGCCTGACTTGACTTCTTTTTTGATTAAGTTGTCTACGACATCGGACTCTGCGTGGGTGGATTGGAGATTATTGCAGATGAAATTTTGGGTAAGCGCGCATTCGACGCCGAGGTTAAAACCGTGTCTGAGGCCAGACAGAAGATAATTAGTGAATTCTTTGTCTGGGTGGTGAGCGAGTTCGATGGTCAGGCAAGAAATATTCACGGGAGTCGATAGGTAATTTTTAGATTTTTTATTCACAGCTTTAAACACTGGGCAGACGATGCGGGCGTGAGCTCCGCCGCAGAAACTGCAGATGTGAAGAAACCGGCAGCGCTGTCTGATGCATCTCCCGTTGTTAAATGAGATGCATGGCTGCCTGTTATCTGCTTCTGATGGGGCTGGTTGTTCGGGACCCGAGTTTGCAGTAGTTGCGGATCTTGGGAAGTAGCTGGTGGATTTCACCGAGGAAGTATGAGGGCATGAGGGTATAGAGGGGTTGATTTGTGGGCAAGTCATGGTGCAGTGAGCGACTGACCTACAAACCGCACAAGAAATGTTCCTGCAGCCTAAAAATACCCGGCTGTGGAGATCTGGATCGAGTGCGCCCCAGTAAGGGCACTGGTTCCATTGGGCGACTCGTACTGCACATTTTGCAGAAAAAAAGCTTGTGGTACGTGTGAAAACAGCTCCCTCCGTAGGACAATGCGAGCTCGGCTATAATTGACAGATAATCATTGAGTTTGCGTCGCCTGTGGGGGAAGGCTGAACAGATGATCTCGGTGAACCAACAAAATGCAATAGTGAACTCAGAAAAAGAAAGACGTCGTGATGAAAGAGGATTTGGGTTTTTTAAAGTGACTGAGAAATCCCCGCAGTCTATTTGACGGTTTGAGTCGGAAGTGGGCAGGAGGGAAAGAAGAGAAGAGAGATCGACGTCCGCACCTGCTAATATCTGCGCTCTGATGTTGTGAGCCACTTGGGGAGGTTCAGAGGCGACGGCGTTTGATGGGGCGGGCATTTGTTTAGCAGTGAAGAGCGAGTATTGTGATTTCGCTTGGAGGAGAGAGTTGAAGGGGACTGGGGGCGGGGTTGTGTTTGCCAGCGAGTACGGCCAAGCGCTTGCTTGGGCCGCGGGCCCCGCGCTGGAAGGGGCGGGCGACGGGGCTGTGTGTGGTGGTCAGTACGGCCAAGTGCTTGCTTGGGCCGCGGGCTCTGAGCTGGAAGGGGCGGGCGGCGGGGCTGTGTGTGATGGCCAGTGCGGCCAAATGCCTGCTTGGGCTGCGGTCCCTGAATTGAAGGTGGCGGGCGGCGGGGCTGTGTTCGATAGCCAGTGTGGCCAAGCGCTTGCTTGGGCTGTGAGGTCTGAGCTGAAAGTGGCGTGCGGTGGGGCTGTGATTGGCAGAGAGCTGCGGCCGGTGTCGCATGCACCCTTGCGGCGGCGGGATCCGGGGCGCGGCCCAGGCTTGCTGACGGCCTGACACCGCGGCTTGATAATCGCGTAGAGCTGTGCCTTGCCCGAGAGGAAGACGGTGTAGTCCGGTGAGGCATATCTGGAGGTTTGTCTTGCCTTTTGCCCTTCTTTGGGGTTGGGGTGGACTCGGGAGAGAGGTTAGTTAGATGCAGATTTGTGTACAAGTCATATAATTCTGCTTTGTTTAACTTGCGTGAAGGCTGGACGTCGGATTTGGTCAGCGCTTGCCTCAGACTCGACACGGTCCACTTTCCTATTGGTGGAATCGTTGGCCTGGCCGAGCGCTAG
>NW_015536467.1:44864-60759 GCF_001515605.1 Sinocyclocheilus anshuiensis | reverse complement strand
AAATCATCATTTAATAAACTAGTGTTTTCTGAGTCAGTGTCGCAAAGATGAAATTGATGATCCTGACTAGCCATCTCATCATTGGACGCACCTTTAGAAAGAAATGCATCTTGGATTACATAATAAAAGAGTTTTTGTTTTGAATTTGAATTATTTCGTTTTGTAGTCGTTTAAAGCTTTCCATAGATGTATTCATTATGTTTGTAAGGAAAATATTAGCTGATTTTCGGTTAATTGTGAAGCGCTCCTGCTCAAGACCGAGGCAGTAAGCGCATCCTGTTTGTTTTCTGTATTTTACAAAAGCACAAAATTTTCTTGATATTGTGAGTGCACACAAATAAAATAGACCCTTTACAGTTCCGAACAATGTATTATTCTTACGTTTATGAGCAAAAATGACGGCGTAGCCTATTTAATTTGTTTCCACTGATGTCCTGAAGCGCGCTTCTGCTTCTACTCTCCGCACAAACGATTGGATATGCACCTAATAGCGCACATTTATCTAGGTTAAATGTTTAAACTAACATTGTGATATGCTTCAAGTATTTTATTTCTATAGATTTCATTTTCGGCAAGTCGTAATTACAACACCGTATGACATTGTTTCATATGATGCTTATAAGTATCTTCATATTTCGTTAGTATCTGATAACACTTAATCAGTAAAAGAATAAAAATTGCTCTACGAAAGATCTCCATGATTAGCCTGTTTTTGCACTTCCTGTTTTCCCTGCTTGAGAATTTCTGTCCAATAAAGGGATGACCTTAGCTCACGTGTAGTTTTGTTTACAATTTCTGGCTCACTTGCAAAAAGGGCAGTGAACCGCACCAAACAAAAAAAAAATCAACATTGTATTTGGTTCGGACCAAAGCAAGGGAACTAGTGGACTTTCCTGGTGTGAATACACCCTTAGTATTAGTATTTAAGAATTTTAAAAATATTTAGTATTTAAGAACAACAAAAATAATAATTATTATTATTATTATTTAAATTACACTAAATATTTATGACTGTCCTAATTTCTTTATTTTCAATGCGAACTGAGCCACTAAAAACACTGGATCATGAGTTGCTTGTGTGTAAAAGAACACTGTGCCACACTATTTGCAGTACATTTTTTTTAATGAAAACAAAGCCTTTGCAACTAGATAAACGCATTAAGCAATACTGCGATTTCAATTGTATTAATTAATCATGTAGCCCTAGAGAAAAGGTTGAGAATGCAATAAGAATGTAACTGTGACTCACAGCAGAGCTCATGCTGTTGACTTTATCCAGGAGGGCAATAATCAAACTGTAGAGGTTTCCAAGGTACAACACCAGAACTCTAAACAAAAGGCATATTTCTCTTTTGACAAACAAAATATAAAAAGGTAGAGCCAAACTAGAGCAACAAGAGTGTTCAAAGAGTGATTTTCAGACCTGGCAAGCTGGAAGCGGAGACTTGTTCTGGGGTGGTACATTTCCAGCTGAGCCACTAACTCAAAGGCTGAAGGAGCAATCATTGTGATGAGGGACACAACCACACTCACCTAAAGAACAAACCCAATACATATGTGACCCTGGACCACAAAACCATATATTTGTAGCAATAGCCAAAAATACATTGTATGGGTCAAAATGATCGATTTTTCTTTTATGCCAAAAATCATTAGGATATTAAGTAAAGATCATGTTCCATGAAGATATTTTGTAAATTTCCTACCGTAAATATATCAAAACTTAATTTTTGATTAGTAATACGCATTGCTAAGAACTTCATTTGGACAACTTTAAAGGCGATTTTCTCAATATTTAGATTTTTTGCATCCTCAGATTCCAGATTTTCAAATAGTTGTATCTCGAACAAATATTGTCATATCCTAACAAACCGTACATCAATGGAAAGCTTGTTTATTCAGCTTTCGGGTGGTGTATAAATCTCAATTTCCAAAAATTGACACTTAAGACTGGTTTTGTGGTCCAAGGTCACATATACAGTAAAATCACTCATCTTTCTCTAACATACAACACATCGTCCCTAATGAAATATCTGGATATGGCAGACATAAGAAAAAGAAGCAGAAAAAGAAGAAATAATAGTAATTAAATAATTAGAAAAGAACAAAAGAACAAAAAAAAAACAACAACAACAACAACAACAACAACAACAACGCTGTGTCCCAATTTACATACAATATTGCCCACAACCCATTCTGCTTTGGATGTGGATTCAATTAGAGCTACAAACAAAAAACAAACAATAAACATGGCAGATAAGCAAGGGGTTTGAGTGATTAACAAATATCTAACCTGATAAAAAAAATCCATGTTATATCTTATATCTCATCTGCAACAACACTGTGAACTTCTATAAAGATATGTTTGGCCATTCATTTTTAAATGCATCATCAACGTGCCTCTTCATTTCTCTCCAATATGGTAGGAAATTAAATTGAACAAAATGTGCATTTTGTTAACTGAGACAAGATGATTGACAGGACAGTTTAAACGGTGACAGGATGCGCATAACAAAGAGTGCTTCGTTAAAGATGTAATTATGACCAAGTAGTCTCAGAGCTTGCACACTATTCTACTACATACTCAAAACTATGCACTTTTTCTTCACAAAAAGGGTACATACTTTTAGGGCGTAGTATAAGGAGGCAAACTGGGATGCCACACAATAAAAACAAAAAAAGAATGAAATAAGAAAAAGGAGGAGGAGCAGAAAACTTGTGTAACCTCTAGCCCAAAATATTTTGTCAAGTACTCATGTACACTTGTAGACAATGTGTAAAAAAACATAACTCAAAGTGCAGGGGCATACCCATCATTTCAGAAGTGAGGGGGACAGAAATGCAGCGATAGCTGGACGCTTTTGTCCATATTAGGAATTTCCTCGTACGACTTTCTGCGCGAGAGCGCCCTCCGGCTTAGAGTATGAATGAAACATACACTGCACGGAGTGTTTGGCGCTCCGCTATGTTCATCTCGCCTTAATCTGGGTCCGAATAAAACATCAGATCATGCACAGACTATACTGTCTCTTTGAATTTAAATCTATATTTATTCACACCGGCTCTTGAAAACCTCTATGCGAACACACTTGCCCGAAAAAGTGCGGGGGACGAATTTACGTGATATTAAAAGTGGGTGGGACACGTCCCCCGCGTAATCTACGCCCCTGTCAAAGTGTACCTCGTTCTTCTCCCAGAGTGTTAGCTCTGGTTTCTCCTGCTCTAGTTTCTGAGAGCGATCCACCACAAAGTAGATGATGTAGATGCTGCCAGTCAGAGACAGCAGCACCAGAATGTTTGCCAGAATCCGCAAACTGATCAGTACGGCTCTGTTGGGACAGAAACACAAGTCAGATACACCAACAAACATCTGATCCTGTACCATCGTGAAATGGATTTATTAAGCGATGATGGACAGCTGACTGTACATGAACCTGCTTACATGGCTACTTTCAAATCCATTGACATGAACTATTGATTATTCACTCTTAATTATTTTATGTGAGAGTTCAAAGAGATATGCAACCTGAAACTAGCACTAGGTAACATCTGTAAACTGCTGCGACTGACCAACCGGACTAAAATATTATAGAGAGCTGAGTATAAGAAAACCACACTGTATTATATTCTGATTTACATTATGATTAATGTGTACACTTTCTATTGCCAGGGACTAATAACCCCAAAAGATTACTTCAATAAAAGTTTTTCTGACAGCATCTTTCTGATTCAGGAGGTTGTATGTATACACTATAAAAGCAGAAGACATGCTCAAGAGGAATTCTAGTATCATAACAGGGTTCCCTCTCCCACCTTCAGATCTAAAATTCGGCATTGGATGAACACTGCAAGCACATTATCAATAAACAATTCCTTTCTGACTTGATGCACTTCATTTCCCAGTTTGCCTGAACAAGTTTTATCACAGACAAAAGCACAAGTACACACTTCAATATCACATGGTTTTTGTAAAATAATATAAGGTAAGAAATAAAATGACATAAGTTTTTCTAAAAAAACAACAACAAAAAAACCCAGAAAAAGCACCTTAATTTAAAAGATAAAACAAGATTTCATAAGCATAAAATCAAACATAAACTTGCTTATTTTTATTTTTATTTTTATTAACAAAGGAAGATTTTCATTTTTGCAATGCATGCAATATGCCATGACTTTATTAATTTAAATCTTTCTGCTACCTTTTTAAGGCCTTAATTTGAGGAAGGGCAAATTAAGACTTTTTAAGACCCGCAGAAATCCTGTTAAATGTCCATAATGCAATAAATAAATAAAAGAAACAAATAAATAAGCAAAATATACATATTTATTTCTTCTTTTGGGGTGAAATGTGTCGTGGTCTTGTTAGATTCAAGTATAAAGTTTAGCTATAATTATCTAGAGATACTGTACAAATGTTAGCATAACCCTGTGCATGGGTGTCACATTCCCACAACATACTGTATTAATCGGCTTTAATGTGTGAGCAGGTCTGCTGGCGATTTAGGTGCAGTCATCCGCCCGCAGTAAAAGGCCGTTTGTATAAAATACAGCTGGATGTTTTCCGTTTCGCATGTTCTGCTGCGATTGCATAGGTCGGGGAGGAGATGTATAAATCAGGGCGGTCTGAGGAAGCATTACAGGCACTGAGAAACAGCACACCACTGCAAGTCACTTACTGACATGATCATTCCCACCCTCAAAACACAGTTCTGTTAAACATGCACTTCTGAGAGAGTTTGGAGAAAACACTTAGTCAGCACTTAGGGTTATGTTGAGGTGATAATGTAAACTCAAATAAAGAGGAAAACTTGCAGGCTTGTGTCTTTCTTCTTTTCTTGCTCTTCTACAATGGCCTCCTAATAAACAGAAGCAAAACATTTTGGTTAGTTGGCATCAGGATTATTAGTTATATCTAAAATTAAAACCATAAAGAAAAAAAAAAGGTTTTAACTTGATGTAATAAAATATCTAAAATGAAAATAAACAAACTATATAGATGTATGTATATGAAAAACAAAAACTACAAAAAATGACAAAAACTAAATTATGCTAAATTACTAAACTTTAAAAGAAAATGGAAAATACGGGAAAAAAAACCTTGATTCAAAATATGAATAAAAACTGTAATAGTATCTCAATGATAAAATAACACTGGTTAGCATCCAAAATACAATTCAAAATCCTAAAAACATTAATAATTAATTGTTAAGTAATATGATTAATAATATGATTAATAATAATAATTTCTGCCAAATAGGTGCAGGTATTATAGTAACTGTTACTTCAATAAATTGTGGTACTTTGGTACCATCATCATAAATAAAGAAAGAAAAGTAAAAAAAAAAAAAATTTAGCATCACACAAATGAGACTCAAATAACATGTTTTCCTTGGAGAAATCAGCACTAATAGTGGAACATAAACCTCCTGTGTAGGCAATGATGAAGTGGATTTAAACTGGATGATCACTGAGAATGGAATCAAGGACAGATTGTTTATTTGGGTCTGTTGGATGTAGAAGATACTCACTCTGATGCTATTGACGATGGCCGCCCCTTTACTCTCGGCCGCCTCTGGGTTCCCAATCAGATAGTCCCATGCACAGAAGACACGCCAGCAGAAGGTGTAATTCTCGTCTGAGGTGCCAGCTAAACTCATGCGGGAGTTTTTAGCCATTCTGATAAAAACAACAGCAAATGAGGAACACAAATTGAGCTTTTTCTAAAGAACAATAATACATTTCTTAGTGAATATGACTATGAAAAAATTACCACATGGTGAAAAATGACTTGGCATTTATGTTGTGTTCGGTTAATTTTGACCCAGAGAGAATGTCTGGAAATGCTAGTTCATGTTTTATGACATTGGACTAAAATTTACTGACTTGGCATTTTGCCCAAAAATCGATAATTTTTGTACTTTTTGCCACCTTGTTACATTTATGGCATTCCCTGTCGAAAATGACAGGCCTAGAAAATTGCCTACGGATTTTCTTTTGTGATGCTACATTATTACTAAATATTGGATTCAATCTTTTTATCTGCTTGTTTTCTTTTAGTTAGCACAGGTTTTGTATAACTTTTTGGAATTAATTGATTGTAGGCCTAATTGATCTGAGCTCATGCACCTCAGTACCAAAATTATTCACAAATAATGTTTTTCACTTAAAAACTGAGGTGCCAAAAGAAAAGAAAAAAACCTGTGCTAATTGAAAGAAAACAAGATGACAAAAACACTATATCCAAGATTTGCTGATAATGTAGCATAATAATAGATTTACAAGCAACATCAAATTAAGCAAAAGATTTCCAGCACAGCACAAGGGTTAAAAAGCACCATCATTTTTTTAGCAGATACTTTCATCAACCCTGCTAAAAAAAGACAGGTTACCCAGATCCTTAATAAACCAGCTTCAACAGAAACACCATACCTGTCGTAAATGAGTTAGTTAAAGCCATGAGTTTGACATGAACTGAAAATATAGCTATAGCTATAAGTCGATTTAAATAAAAGCATCCACCAAATGCATAAATTTGAATGTACGGGGGTTAATTTCAAGCAAAGTGTCTTTGAAGTAGTGATTACTTTCTAAGCAAAGTGATGAAGCTGTAGGCAAAAATGGCCATCCCGACCAGAAAATAGGCCAAGGGTAGTCTGTAGCCGGCACTGCCGATTTTACGCACATTGCCGTAGTAGCCGTAAAAAAGCACAGAGTATTGTAGATATCCCTGAAATATGGACATAAAACAAAAACGGTTGACAAACTGGCAGACTGAACATCAAAAATAAATGATTTGCGATTAAACCCCGAAGTTCCGCAGATAATATGCACATCATATTTGTAAAGCAGTAAAAACGAGAGATGATAGTCTTGCCCCCAGCGACCAGATGGTGTCCAGGTCTTGTGCGGAGGCAAGGTGCTCCTTGGGGATGGTCTTGCTGCGGGTGGTACCGAACGGAGCGCCGGCCAGGAGCTGATTGGACAGATTGGAGAGACAGAGGGAATGATAGAGGACAACAGATGATACCTGAGCAGAAATTGCTTTGTGTCTCTGCACCGGGAGTGAAATAAATCTAACCGTATTTTCCATTTACAGGTTTAAAAAAATGTCCTTGTTGAGTTTTAAAGGGATAGTTCACCCAAAAATGAAAATTCTGTATCCACTGAACGTAAACAGCGTATGCTGTTCTGTGTCAGCTGCACAGCTGACACAGATGTCACATGGATTATTGTACCGATCTCCTCGCTACATTTCTGGACCTTGATCGTGGTAATTACATTGCTGTCTATGGGAGGATCAGAGAAATCTCAGAATTCATCAAAAAATATCTTAATTTGTGTTTCGAAGATGAACGGAGGTCTTACGAGTTTAGAACGACATGAGGGTGAGTAATTAATGACAGAATTTTAATTTTTGGGTGAACTATCCCTTTAATAAAAGATGTTGTCTACAAATAATGTACGAGCACACAGCAGCATCTAAATATCTGTATGTGCTTTCGGAAATAATAATAGAGAAGCATAATGTCATGTACTGTACAATTTATTTGTATTTTTTTTAGTATATCCTTATGTAATGTACCTATAAACTGCCATGACATTTTGATTTGTAAGCTTTCATAACTGAACATATAGCCTATTATTTACTTTTAAGAATGAATGCAGTGCATACTAACCTCAGGCAGCACGATAAAGGCTCCAGTCATAATAGTGAGAACTATATTGATCCCAAATAGCCATCGCAGGAATATGAAATAAGAGGCCACACCTGATCCAAAGTGACCTTCAAAAACAACATATACTGCACATTTAATGCAGTATGGGGTTATTTTGACCTGATCTGACTCCTAAAATACTTTATTTATAGGGTTATATTGATTCAGTCAAATGAAATAAACTACTAGTTAATCTGAATACTTTCCACATGGATGCACATTTTTAAGTCACCCAATATATTTTGCAGTATATTTAACAGTGAATATGCATAAAGTCTAACATATTTACCATATCAGAGCTAGTTTATCATTCACAAAAATTTGATCAAATGTTTTTCTTAATGCCTCGCAATAAGAGATTAACATATTTATCTGCAGTCAAATTAAACACATATTGTGTGTCAAGATACTAACTTTCAATCTTTTTAATCCTCATCTCCCAGGGAATGAACAAGACAACAATGTTGTAGAAGACTCTGGAAATCTTCTTCAGCAACTGCAAACATTTACAAAAAATACAACAGTTAGATAATAGCCTACATTAAACATTAGATTAGTATAGTTTGCAGATAGAGGAATCCAAAAATAGATACATATTCAATCCAAGCAGTGTTGAAAGACCTGTAAGGTCTGAGCTCTCATGTATAGATCATATTGTTAAACCAATGTGTATGGATATCTGATTTTCAGTCTGCCGTGAAAGCCATAATAAGAATGAATAATTTACCATCAAATCCACTTGCTAAAAAGTCAATTAATTTTAATGGTGCTTGGGCAGCCTTGGCGAATGCCATTGGACATTTTAATTAAACCAGGCTATAACAACAGGCCATAAATTTGAGTGCAGTGTCTGTGAACAGATGAGGAGCGCCGCTAAGGCAGAGACACGGACAACCTAACTAGAATCTCACATAAACAGATGGGGGAAAAATTTAAGAGAAAAGGAGAGAAGCTATAATATGTGACCCTGGAGCACAAAACCAGTCTTAAGTCGCTGGGGTATATTTGTAACAATAGCCAAAAATACATTGTATGGGTCAAAATTATAGATTTTTCTTTTACGCCAAAAATCATTAGGATATTAAGTAAAGATCATGTTCCATGAAGATATTTTGCAAATTTCCTACCATAAATATATTAAAACTTAATTTTTGATTAGTTATATGCATCGCTAAGAACTTAATTTGGACAACTTTAAAGGTGATTTTTCTCAGATTTTTTTGCACCCTCAGATTCCAGATTTTCAAATAGTTGCATCTCGGCCAAATATTGTCCGATCCTAACAAACCATACATCACTGGAAAGCTTATTTATTCAGCTTTATGACTTTACCAGTCATAAAATTTACACTTATGACTGGTTTTGTGGTCCAGGGTCACATATGAAAAAGACAAAAGCAGGATGGATGGATGGATAGATAGAAAACATACCTCTGCCCCGGCTGCCTGGTAACCTCTCGTCCTGGTCAGTCTGCCCTCATATTTCAGAACAATCTCTCTGGCTTGCCTAAAACACACACAAATTCAATGTTATGGATTGTTAGCTGTTGCTAGTGATAGTGAGGGCAATAATAGAAGGCTTTCCTGTTCTATGATCCTGAACACATCTCTAGAACACTTTTGTTAATGTTTGTTTTAATAGATGTTTTACCCATTAAAAATGGTGCTTCATTGGTTTCTTTATTAATAAAAATGAAAAACAAACCAGAAACAACAAAATTAGTCCATAAAATTCAATGACAACATAATAGAGGAATCAAACACATACAGATGAAAACATTTTTCAGAAGGTGGGTGTATGTAATCATGAGCGCTCACCCAAAGATGATGAAGACACTCGTAAAATGGAGCATGCATCTTCTCCACCATCAGGCAGAAACCTGACAGTTATTTTAAGAAACTTCATAGATAAATGTGCTAATGAAAGCACACTGATAATTAGTTGGACAAACATCATCTTTGGACATTTGGGTGGATGCAAATGTTCAGAACCCCTGAAATAAATGAATAATGAAAGCATATGGTGGGAGCTGACATAAAATACATTTGGAAATTTGACATGCTATGCTCCATTCTATCTTTCAGACATTATTTAATATATCTAATTTAAATATTTATTTATTTATTTTGTGTGTGTGTGTGTATGTGTGTGTGCGCGCACATTTAATGCAGTATTTTTTTTACTTCCTTACATTATAATTATATTAAATATACATGATATATTTTTAATGCACTGAATTTGTGACAATGGAGGTTCATTTAAAAAGAGAAGGCAAAAAAATATGAAAAGAAGCATATGAGTTATAATTTCTTCTATGTAAATATGAACCAACTTCCTATTTAGTGGATATCAATGAGTTAAACATGTAAGATTTACGTCAGACACAAGTAGCTCCATTGTAATCCCAGTATTTTGGGAGTGCTTTCTCAGGTGCATAAATCCACAATGATTGCTTGTACACTGTACCAGAATAAAACCAGAATGTGATCTTGGCGTAACCCCAGTCATTCAAAGCGGGTGCATTTACGCATCCCTGACCCAAGCGCAAAGAAACCGCAGCGTTCGGTACCCAACCAGTAAAATAAGAAACTGCTGGCCAGGCTAATGAAACAATTACTCAGCCAATTTAGTTTGTTCTCCAAGCATCATGTTGTAAATATGGCAGCCGCTTTCAAGCACTGACAGTTAATTGTTATTTACCTTACGGGTTTAATGCGAGGATGCTTCCCTATGCCATTATCATCAGTTTCAAACATTTTCGAATGCCGTTTCCAAGTAGGCTAATGGCGGTAATGGGGTCAAATAATCATTTTAGACAGACATAATGCTTAATTCTTTTCATTCTTCCTATTTATATAAGGAATCTTACTCACTAACAACCATAACAACCTCACAACTGCTATATAAACACTGGCATCAGCTCAAAAATACCTTTACAGCACATTTTACCTGCACATTCACATTTACGCTCACATTTTGGTCTTATAAAAATGCTGAACTTATAAATCCTATATCCTCTTTATCTTGTGCTATTTAAACTGTTCCACTAGAGAACTATTCAATTTTATGATCTGTAATAATTTCAGTACAGGATGTGCAGAAATTCTGATGGCATTTTCCTAACATACACTTGGCGGGGTCTTACTTGAGCACTTTTAGCTTGCGTCTTATTGGCCAGGGTTTAGTTTGGATGTTGGCGATGATTTCCTTCTGAAGCTGAATGTTCTGGAACGACTCCTCTGGATCATTACTGTCCACTCTTTCTCCATCCTTATCCTCATCATCAGATGGTCTGAAACACAACCAAAGCTCAATAATCACTGCAATTAATCTTACAGTAACATTAGACTTTTATTTGTGCAGCACATAACAAAACATTGTTGATTTATATTAAAAAAAGAACATGAACAATACAATGGATGTACAAAAAAATAAAAATACACACATACACATGTGCATAAATTCCAATATTTGTAATATTATAATTAAATGTTATAACTAAACTATAATTAAACGTTGAATTAATTATGTGGATACTGCAAAATATGTAGACACTTTTAAGGATGAAGGTGAACTGGATTCAGAACCCTAAAATTGTATATACAACCTGTTATAGTTTCTAGTTGTATGTAAAAAATGATAAATGATGACTAAAGTCACTTTCTGTTCTCTAGTTTGCTTATGAAACTTGTTATATGCAAAGTGGGTCGCACACAAATCATACTGTCTTTATGTGAAGCAATGTGGACTGTGTATATAATGCAACAGATCCACATACTGTACATGTGTAAAATACATGGATGCTTGTCATTTAAATTCCTTGTATGATATAAATCAGACTCAGAAATGATGAAAACGTGATATACAAGATTTTTCAAGAATTATATACATTTTTGAATATAAATTTCTATAAATATAGTTTATAAACTAAACATAGTTTATATGCAAACCAGAAGTTACGAAGTTTTACATTTAAATTGAATATAATGCTTTGTTATGCTATAAAGGATAAATATTCAAAATAATTAATAAATAAATAACATACCTAAGAGACTGAATGCTACAGTCTACAAGTGTCAGGTGCAAAATAAACCAATGTAACCTAGAGTTAAAAAATAATTTCAGATTTAGACAAAAAGGTGACTTACCCATTATCGTCTTGATATGGGGAATAAATCCTTCTGGAATTCTTTCTTATGCTCTTATGTCGCTTGGAAGATATCAGGGGTCTGGTTATAGTTGCTGGTTTTGCCATTTCGCTCATTTCCTAGCCTTAGAATTTTCTGCAGTCTTCAGTGAGCATGTGTCCCATCTGTAGAGACTCTGGGGGGAGCACGAACGAGAAGCGCTACCTGCCCGATTGGATCCTACTGAAACGCTGCATAAGCCCCTCCACCAGATGAGTTTAAACAGACAATCACTCCAATGACAGCTGGACTGGCTTCTTAAAGGGACAGCGCGAGAACTGCAACCTGCTGATGAATGCATACACCTCTGTACAAAGCGATTCTAACAAGAGAGAAGACGTAAACACTATTCTCACACTTCACAGCAAACATTGTACATTAAAACACTAGTTAACAACCAAATATTAAATTGATTAATTCTCATTTACTTCCTCAAATGTTATTCTTTCTTCTATGAAACAAAAGCAGATTGTCTGCGCTTCTGCTTGTCACATGACAAACAATTTTAAAATGTATAAAGCTGAGCTTCAAATGGGACGAAAACAGACAGCATTAAATTCATTACAGCAGCTCATACAACTTGTTATATTTTAATGCCATACAATACCATTTTGTATTTCTTAATCGTAATAATCATTAGTTATATAACCAACCCCTCTGTCATAGCTATTAAATGTCATTTGCGGTCATGTTTATCCAAGTTGCAACGTCACAATCAGGAGACACGTGAGATGATTGCATGATACTTCTAAATATGTCATTTTTTAATTGCACACCAACACAAACCTTCCTCTTTCTTTCAACAGTCTATTTTACATGACATTTTCAAATTCCATCTGGAAAAGCTTCATGCATACTAGATTTTCAATTTTTCTCATGACAATAGTTAGTGTTCTGTGCCACGATCAATCGTGTTAATTTACTCTGGAGTTTTGTCTGAGCGGTAATAAACAGACAGATAATATAGATGAAAAACGCACCATGAATTTTAAGTAGGCACACATGGGCGAAATTCCAGTTTTCCTTATAAAGTGGCCTTAGAGTGCGCTGGAATTAAATAACATCGTCACGTACAAGGAAAATAAATGTCCCCACATGCAAAAGAAAAAAGGCCATAGTAGCTCAATATGATAATGTGCCATATGTAACACTAGCTCACCACTTTCACTTTTCCATAAGCACAAGTCTAACTCTTTTATAGAGCACATCAGGCCCATGAAGAACACCAAAGTGTTGCGCTATTTTTAATATTTTCGCATTTGTTAAAGGGGTCATATGATGCAATTTCAATTTTTCCTTTTTCTTTGGAGTGTTATAAGCTCTTGGTGCATAAAGAAGATCTGTAAAGTTGCAAAGACTAAAGTCTCAAATCCAAAGAGATATTCTTTATAAAAGTTAAGAGTCAACCACGCCTACCTAAAACGGCTCGTTCTAACACGCCCCCACATGCCTACGTCACGATGTGGGAAGATTTGCATAACGCCGCCCAAATGTTCACGCAAAGAAAGAAGGCGTAACTTTTATTCTTGCTGTAGTATTGTTGTTCCTGTCGCCGCCATGTCGTGAAGACGCTGTGTGTTTCGTTGTGAAAGCGAAACTACTTTGTTTGGCCTTCCAAAAGAGGACGATATCCGCTTCGTCATGCCTAGAGCTGATCCGTGCTGGTTGCTGAGGAAATACATCAACTTTGCGCTTTCGATCGCCGGATCGGCTTTCTCCGTGGACGAAGCGGAGTCCAGTCCATTGTCACATGTGGTAGCTGCAAGCCCGCCGGACGCTCTTTCGTTGAATCCGCCGGCCGCGCCGTTCTCAAGCCCGCCCGCCTCTGCTCACTCAAGCCGGCCTCCGCTCACTCAAGGCCACGGTGTGTAACGCTGTTTCATTGTGAAAGCGAAAAATAGAAGACAATGTTAGCATCCATTAATTTTAATTGTTGGAGAAAACTGGTTAATTTTAAGCTTTTTTTTTTTGCGCTATTTTCATCTTCTGGATTTAAAATCTAGTCAAATCTAGTAAGCTATGCTATCTTTTTTTTTTCTGAAGCAATCATCTTACAAAGCAAAGATATCTGGATTATAGTTAGTCAGTGCTTGACACAAACCTCAGAATGGTGACAATCAACAAATGCAAAAAGATGAGCTTTTACATCACAAAATAAGAAATAACTAACAATAGTAATAAAAACAAAAACAAAAGTATGAATACAGTCAGCAAACAGCAAAACAATAATCCTATACCAGTATAACCACACAATTTATTCATGCTGCAATGCATATTGGGAACTCACAAACACTTCAGCTATAACAAATGCAACTGATACTGTGACAGTAGACAATATAGAGCTGTATGGTCTAATACAGGAACTGGTCAGGTATTAAAAAATGTACTCAAGCACTGAATAAAGCAATAAGAAGAATTCATCCTATTGGAGTATAATACTACAATTCTCATAATTGAAAAGTATGCACAAACATATGGAAGTAAGATGCAAGAAATAAAACTTGCAAGTGCAAGATAAAAAGTTGAAAAAAAGAAAAAAAAAAATCATAGAAAGTCAGAATTGCAATTTTTCTCACCATTTCAAGTTTAGATCTCAGAATTCTAACCAACTTTCTCTGAATTATGAGTTTCTCATCTTGACATCTTGCAATTTAGTTTTTATTACTGAAAAGAATTAAAAAATGTCAGAATTGCGAAAGAATTATAAACTCAGAATTGTGAGAAACTTGAAGTTTACATCTCAATATTCAGTTTCTGCCAAAAAAAAAAAAGCGAGACAAAAAGTTGAAACTTTTTTATTTTTTAATTCCGTGGTGGAAAGAGACTTCCATACATGTACAGTATGTCTAGCGCCTTTTTAATTTTTTTTAAAGAGTGTGTTAAGCCATGTGAAGAAACGACCATTTTTTGAGGAATCTTGCAGCACTTGCGATTTTATTAGCTATAGTCCACTAAAAGTTATGTCTCACATTGTGCACACACACATTTAAGCCTGAACACTGCCGTGACTAAAATGTGGTCAGGAGAATGAGCATTGTGCAGTCCAAATGTGCAAGCGGAAATTAATGAAATGACTTCTAACAGCCTTCTTCTTAGAGTATAGTTTTAATAGGCCTTTGTTAATGTACTCTCATTAGGTTCATTCTCTATTCTTCACAATGCTTGTGGACTTTTAGATCAGTTTATATCAGATTTCATATATGTACATTTACTGTATATAGCATAATACAAAAGGCGGCAGAAGTTACAGGTAATTCAAAAATACCTCTAAAAGCATTGATGCCATCATTGGTCAGAATCATATGTATAGAGCCATTTTGTTGTAATTTTTCCACCGCCGAGTGTTTATCTTGAGCCCCGAAACAAATGACAAATTACAGTCCCAGAGGTCCGGTTTCAATTTAACATTTAACCCAATAAACACAAATCAATGAGGCTTATTGATCGCATATGAGCTGTGCTGAAACAGTAACATAAAAAGATCCTTTCCCAAACATAACATCAGTTATCATTCCAATCTTATTATGATATCAGTTATCATGCAAAGAAGAGTAAAATCTACTTTACTAAATACAACTGAACGACAAACATATTTACAACCATAATCTTTTATGAATTCAGTTAGAATAATAATTATGATTACTTTTTTATTAGCTGTTCTTTTTGTTGTTGTTTCTACTTATACGGATTATAATGACTTATACTGTCTTTTAACGCATTGCATCGCGCCGCGTAAACATAAAACCATCTGCATTTGTGATCGGAGAAATGACAAGCGCTACTCTACACTGTTCAAAGCTCGCATTTGACTGGAACAGTGTTGTAAATACAACTTAACCGCTGATTTCTAGCCGTGTCCTCTTTTGGAAGGCCAAACAAAGTAGTTTCGCTTGCGGTAACCAAATGTGACGACCCCGGGCTGGACTTCATCCACGGTGAAAGCCGATCCGGCGATCCACAGCGCGAAGTTGATGTATTTCCTCAGCGACCAGC
>NW_015536467.1:39673-44668 GCF_001515605.1 Sinocyclocheilus anshuiensis | reverse complement strand
GATATCGTCCTCTTTTGGAAGGCCAAACAAAGTAGTTTTGCTTTCACAACGAAACACACAGCGCCTTCACGACATGGCGGCAGCAACAATACTACAGCGAGAATAAAAGTTACGCCTTCTTTCTTTGCGTGAACATTTGGGCGGCATTATGCAAATCTTCCCACATCGTGACGTAGATATGTGGGGGTGTGTTAGAACGAGCCGTTTTAGTTAGGAGTGGTTGACTCTTAACTTTTATAAAGATTATCTTTAGATCTCTTTGGATTTGAGACTTTAGTCTTTGTAACTTTACAGATCTTCTTTATGCACCAAGAGCTTGTAACACTTCAAAGAGAAAGGAAAAATTGAAATTGCATCATATGACCCCTTTAATAAGGCATCTGAGCATTTGCCAGAAAAATATAAAAATAAAACAAAATAAATCATTAATGATGAACTATGGAGGCACCAAACACAGGTCAAGTTCAAGGTCACTCACTTTACACTTCACTTTACCGTAGTCCCATATTGGCATTATAGTCTTTATGAGAGGACAGTCCTAAAAAGAGTAGAGTCAAGTCATGTCAAATGTATTATCCCATAGAGGAAATTTGGATTGCACGCAGAGTGGGTAGTTTAGCCATTGCTATAACTCTAAAAGACAATCAAGGCTGGCCAAAGTGAATTGTTTGAGTTGGGATATAACCTATGTCAATTCAAAAAGCAATTGCATTGCATTGCTCTGTAAATCCTATACAAGGTTTTATCTGGTTTGCAGTAATGCAGTTCACACATGGGCAAAGACCTTGCGGTGCAAAGAGAAGGACATTGGGTCTCACTATGTTATAGGATAGTGAGATAATGAGAAAGGTTGGTAAAAAGAGACAATTACAAAAGTCTATTGATAAGAACACAATGCCATGGCATGTGGTAACAGAACTACAGAAGTGAATACAATCACTATTCCCAATGCATCACTTTAGAGAATACACAAATCAGATAAAAACATGTTTTTCTGTAGAAGCCAGGTTAATTCATTTAGGAGATGATCCAAGGTTTAGACTCAAGTAAGACCAGAGATGAAACAGTGAAATAGTATACTAAAATGATATATATGTTAATAAATTTAAATAAACTGCCTAATTTGTCTAAACAATGCAGTATACCAAAACAACCAATCAAATAAGAGAAAGAATGTCACTGCAGGTGTCAAATGACCAATCAAAAGAAAGAAAAATAACCAATACATACTCAGACTTTCAGAGTTTCTAAACGTCATTTTCACCATGAAATATACAACAAAGAAAATAAAGTAAATATTACTTGTTTAAAGTGAAATCTCTGATTATAATTGCCGTAATCTATGAAACGGTACGAATAATAAAACGTATATTAATAGCGAGCGCCAACACCAAACTTGAAGAGTTTATGCTAACGTTAGCCTACTTTCCACGAACTTTTACAATGGCTTATTTAAATGGTATTTGGTGAGTTTTATTCTCTTTAATCTTGAAAATATGCTTTATTTTGTGGAATATGTCTGAATAGTGCCATTTGGAAATTAACAGATGCTATTTTGTCCAGTAACAGTTAATAAACTTGACTGGGACAGCTTGTTTGATTTGACCATATAAGTTAGTTATTTTTAAGTAAAAACAATAAAATATCGATACACTCAGTTTAAGATTGTAATTTTTCGTTCACTTGCCTACAACCAACCACCGTTCACGACGATCTCCCGCGTTCAAGATGGCGAGGTTTGCAAGAGGAGGACAAACGAAACGCGGAACGGATTACTTTCAAGATTCTCCTTTAGAAGACTTTTAATCGGTTAGTAGTATTTTTTTTTGTTTTCTTGGCATTTCTTAAGAATTTAATTTAGCTAAATTAACAGTTCCTCAAGAAGATTGATATAAAAATCATAATTTTAAAGAGATTTTTAGATTTGTGCTCTGAGGAGTTTATGTGATCGTTGAAAGTTGATTCGGATGTTACGTTTTGCTGTGGAGTTGTTGTCATATCTTTGCTTGAAATTGGTGAAGATTAGCAAATTTAAGAAAGAACAAGAATTTAAGAAAGAACAAGACAGGACAACAATTTAGAAAATTTCGTGAATTAAAAAAAAAAAAAAAGGATTCAGTTTGTTCTTAATTGGAGAGAAAAAAATTTGTGGCTAACCAACAACGTTTTCAGAACCACGAATTGTACGCTGGTAGTAATACTTTCCTTTTTGGCTTGTCAGAATATTTGTTCAGAATTGTATATCTCATACTACTGTGGTGTTGGCCAAGTGATGAAGTCTGATTCAAATGGACAGTGACACTACCATTGTGAGTGTGGACAATGATACTACAAATACACTGCCATCTGCAGTGATTTAATTCCTTTCAGTGAAAGCGCTACTTAATGTAGAATCCTAGATTTATGTTACAATTCTAGAGATGAAATTGAATATCATAAGTGCTGCAGTGTTTTGTTTTCTCCTGAAATCACTCTCTTTAGCCTATACATATAGTGCACTGTATCTGTGTCGGCTGTTTTTTTTGTACTGTCCAAACTCAAGAGTGAACCATTTAATTCCATAATGTTATGTATAAATGGGGAAAAACAAACAAAAAAACAAATCTGATTTGTAGTATACAACCAACTTTTGCTCTACAACTCTGTATACGTATCCCATAATCCTTAGAGGGAAGGCATCTAAACTAAAAATCAATAACTTATATGCAGTACTAAAGAATAGCTAGTTTTTTTTCTTAAGGTTGTTAGGTGAATGTTCGCAGGTGAAATCCAGTAATTTTATTAATAGGAATTTCTTGTGAAGGCAAAAGATTTCGCAATGGGCTCATGTTGCTTCCTTCCTCTCCTAATCACTATCTGTCCTTGTTATTGTGTCTTAGACTGGGGGGTGGGGGGATAATTATTGCTAAATTTTAATACTTAAATGTTGTTAATGCACGTCAGAGCACTGATAGATGGGATGACATCTGCCATAGATGTTGCTAATATCTCTTGTCAGCACTTCAAAGGGTACAAGAATGAAAGCAGATATGAGGCCGATGCCGATTAATTAAAAAATGCCAAAAATCGGCCGATTAATCGGCCGGCCGACCTCTAGTTTTTGATATAACATGCATCACGAATCAGAGACTTTTTAAGCATACAGCTTCAAATGAAATGCTCCTAGAAACAACATATATATTTTATTAGTAATTCTATATTAAAACTGGTCTGTTTGGACAGTTATATCCCTTTAATTATAGAATTTCTTTTCATTTTTATTGTGGTCCGGGATAGCAAAGTTGACTAATAAGGGGTCGTGGAGTAGTATTAGAAGTGCAGATCTCTTTAAAAAGTATTCAATGGTGCTTCAATCTGATGAAGAAATTAACTGAAGATAGCAGATATTAAGTTACATTTAGATTTGTGAATGTGAGCATTTAGAATTCAGTGTTATTTTAATATTATTTGTATTATCACAGTATTTATTAATATTTAAAATGGCTTTTATTTTTATGTTTTCAGTTTTCATTTTAGTTTTATTAATTTTGTTATGTGCTTATGTATTTTGTATTATTTGTTAAAATATTTCTATTATGCTTAAATTTTAAAAATATTTTTAGTGCTTTATTTTATTTCTGTTTAGTAATTTTATGTGCTTTTTCATTTTTATAAGTTGTTTAATATTTCTATCTAGCTTTATTTATTTATTTATTTTTTTAGTAATTTTAGTACTTCAACTTCTATTTCATGTTCAGTCTATCATGTTTCATAATCACAGTCAAAAGTGAGCTGTAACAGTGTACTATAACACATCGTATATCTTTATATGGCAGAAACAGTACGCGTAGGATTGCTTGAGTGGGGGAAATAGAGGATTGAAAATAATAATAAAAAAATATGTATTAATAATTTAACTTGTGGTGTACAGAAAAGGAAGCAAATTTTGCCAGTCATGATATGAAATCAAGTGCACTTATGTAAAGATATTGTTGAACGAATCTAAGCGTTCATAGAGCACTGCTGACACCTAGTGGACAGATATAATATTGTCAACTTGATGCAAGTTAATATTTATGTAATGTACATATGCACAGATATAAAATAAGCCATAGCTGTGCATTAAGAAAGGACATGCATTTACTTTGCGAAGAAGATGGGCTTTTGAAGAAGCAATAAAATAACGAAAAACCTCTCTGTATGCCTGCAAAGACCACATTAAAGTATGGGGATGCAGTAAATGGCAATAATTAGAATCCCAAAATCTGCTGAATTAGATATCTATAATCTTATTATTTTCATTGCATTTTGATTGTTAATCAAAACAGTACAAATAAATTAAGCTTATTTTCCAGCTAATTATAGTAATTGATTTTGGCTCACATTTAACAAAAACCCACCAATTCACTATCTCAACAAATTAGAATATGGTGACATGCCAATCAGCTAATCAACTCAAAACACCTGCAAAGGTTTCCTGAGCCTTCAAAATGGTCTCTCAGTTTGGTTCACTAGGCTACACAATCATGGGGAAGACTGCTGATCTGACAGTTGTCCAGAAGACAACCATTGACACCCTTCACAAGGAGGGTAAGCCACAAACATTCATTGCCAAAGAAGCTGGCTGTTCACAGAGTGCTGTATCCAAGCATGTTAACAGAAAGTTGAGTGGAAGGAAAAAGTGTGGAAGAAAAAGATGCACAACCAACCGAGAGAACCGCAGCCTTATGAGGATTGTCAAGCAAAATCGATTCAAGAATTTGAGTGAACTTCAAAAGGAATGGACTGAGGCTGGGGTCAAGGCATAAAGAGCCACCACACACAGACGTGTCAAAGAATTTGGCTACAGTTGTCGTATTCCACTTGTTAAGCCACTCCTGAACCACAGACAACATCAGAGGCGTCTTACCTGGGCTAAGGAGAAGAAGAACTAGACTGTTGCCCAGTGGTCCAAAGTCCACTTTTCAGATGAGAGCAAGTTTTGTACTTCATTTGGAAACCAAGGTCCTAGAGTCT
>NW_015536467.1:38230-39387 GCF_001515605.1 Sinocyclocheilus anshuiensis | reverse complement strand
GGGTTTTTGTTAAATGTGCGCCAAAATCATCACAATTAAAAGAACCAAAGACTTAAACTACTTCAGTCTGTGTGCATTGAATTTATTTAATACACAAGTTTCACAATTTGAGTTGAATTACTGAAATAAATGAACTTTTCCACGACATTCTAATTTATGGAGATGCACCTGTATGCTGTAAATCTCACAAACATGCTGCACTGGCAAAAATGTGGAGCTGATAGGAAGACTATTTCAGAGAGTGAAAGATCTCAGCCATTTAAAAAGTACTAAAAAGGACAGAAAGAAAGGTTGTAGACAATCCTAAAGTAATATATAATGTGCCCTTCAAGTGGGGTCATATATATTGAAGCAAAGCCATGTTTACAACATACAGAAGTTGCTGATTTGTGATGTTGGCAGGGGCATGTTGATTTGAATATATCTATAATCCATAGACATCAGTAAGCAGAAGTCTGTAGCAAATTATAATGAATGATTGTAATTTCACATACTGTATTTCATTCATTTTAAAGGTACAGCACAGCTGATACACAACACTTAGTTTTTATACCATGTAGGCATTTAAATAAGTGATTAATATTAATACTTATCATGAATTCAGATGTAGTTATTTGGGTTTATTGCTCTCAATAAGTTTTATTTTGTCTACTTCTGTGTTATGTTTCCATATGACAGCAGCAAATGCCCCACTCTAAGGTACAAGTTTCCCAGGTGCACTTGAAGGCAGCGGAAGTCACGGGTTAGAGATGTTTTTCTTAAACTGGGCTACAGCGCCCTCTGGTGGTGTTAAGCATTTGACTTCTCAATTTTAAACTCATTCACAAGCTTTTGTTTTCTCTCTACTAAAGCTGTAAATTATATTGAAGTATTTGTTAAAAGCCTCATAAGAGTAATATGTCTCCCGAATCTGGCAACACTGATGATTTTGATTCTCTATAAGAGGTGATTTATTGGTGAATCAGACTATAGAGTATTGTTTTTCATCATTTTGTAATTAATATTGTGCTCATAGAGATTTCTATTTGTCTGGTGCTGAACGTTTTTTTTAGACTGGACTTTAGTGACCTTTTAAACCAGCAAAAGATTGTGCTTAAGATGAAAGAGGAGCACATGGTTAGACAGACCAAAAAAAAAAAAAAAAAAGGGAAAATTTT
>NW_015536467.1:32016-38193 GCF_001515605.1 Sinocyclocheilus anshuiensis | reverse complement strand
AAAACCAAAAAAAAAAAAAAAAAAAGGGAACATTTTTGGTTCATTTTAGGATCAAGACAAAGCAGGAAAGAATGTCTTGTGGAAGAAATGACAGCCCTGAAATGCAATGAAATAGATGGCAGAGCTATGGTCTTAATATTCTTCCTCTGTGATCTGGAGGTTTAGATTGTCGAGTTTAATTTATTATAGTTATTGTACTGTCTTTACCGCCTTATATTTTATCTTTGAAAATATTTTTTGTTTGAAAGTCTGCTTTGCATCAAATGTGCAGATTATTCGAGGTGCAAGCATCTGTGCACACTTGTAATTTTTGTCCTGTAGGCTATGTCAGAGCGTAAGACAAAGGTGCGAGCACATGTCTGCACATTTAAGATGGATGGGTATGTGTGTATGAGAAACCCAATCCCTCTCTGTTAATAAAACGGGCCTGAAGTCAGTTCTGTATCTACATCAGCAGAAGGTTTATTCTTTTCAAGAGACATTGATACTGCAGCAAACAGCTGATTTACAGTTGCTAATCATATTGGTCACCTAACCAGCAAAATGAATTTTATCAATTTCGTACAGATGTTCACCTAGGATGTGATGTGAAGGAAACGGATTTTGCCTTCAGTGTTTTTGTGACTCTGAAATGGGGTCTTATTTTCCTAGCTGCCAAGGCTCTTTTGCATGCTTCACAAATCTAAGTAAAAGTAAGGGGATTTAGCACTAATCTGGAATTATATAGTCAACCCAATATAAATGAAAAACCTGGGCACGGCGATGCCTAACCTAAAGCGGTACAAGGTGTACAGAAACACCTGGTGAAGCTAACTCGAACAAAGCAGTGTTTTGGAAAGCACCCTGCAGTCTTTTGATGCATATTCTTTTTGTACTTCCTTATTAGTGGTGATCGCTAAAGATTTTTCAGAATAACTAAGACTTACTGTTAAACTTCTGCATGCAACTTGTCCTGTACTGTTTTTGCTATGTATATGAATAACTCCTCAAATCAAGCAGCTTGAGGAACTTTTGAATTAGTGATGCAAATTCTTTTTTCTTTCTGTTTTTGGCCTGGTGATTGATAAAATGGGTCAAATAATCAGATAGATTTACACTGAAGGAGAGATTCAAAATAAAGTTTCATATATAGCGAATTTATTGTTTACACTTTTTTTGGGGGGAGTCAGATTGTATAGACCATTTTATAGGAATACTCTGGGTTCAGTGGAAGTATCACTTTCCTTTTCTATGTAAAGGTATATCCAATTGTACAACTTGTCATGACAACACGATGCATAAACGACTGCAAATATTATAACTTAAACAGCTTAAGTTCAACTTAAGTACAGCTCAAATAACACAGAAAACTAATTTAAGTGCTTTATAATTTTATAAAACTTCTTATTTATGCTTTTAAATCCTCCGAATATTGTCTCCATTTACTTCCATTGTAAGTGCCTCACACGTCAAATCTCATTTTTGTAGCAATTAATACTATTCCACAAGTGCTGTCAGCCGAGTTTAACTTATACTGAAGCCAAATATTGCTTTAGGCTAGGATAGGACCACCTGTAAATAGCATGCACAAAATAGATGTTTTATTGTGTAGTTCAGCAACGAGAGTGGGATAAGACAGAAACATCATTATGTTCTGTTTGCTTGTTTTCCTGAATGGAGGTGTTCCAGTGGCCTGGCCTCAACATCTGCATGGTGTTATTTCCCAGCCTCCCTCACCTCATCTCCCCTGGTACATAATAACAGCTTCATTGCTGGTTTGCAGCAGCCTCTGGATTGTGTCCCTGTGATTTGCAAGCCTCTGGGGACCTAAACCATAGACTTCCTTTTGACCCCTGTTCCTCTGCCCCTTTAAAACTGCCCCACCCATCCCCAGAATCCATCTAGTAAGACTGTCAGACCTAAAGACCTCGCCAATACAAGCGGCCTCTGTATCACAGCCCCAGGTTTTCTTCCTGTGAGCACTTAACCTCAGATGCATGATATGAGCCTATGTGCTCCACATCTGTATAATGGCACACATGGTGATCTGTTATTCTTTCCCATAATGACCAGGACTTCAGATTAGACCTCTAAGCATCAGCCACCTCCTTAGAAGGCATTTATTTTCCCTTTAGTCTAGCCGCCTCGCTGAATTTTAACACTGCGGATGTATTCATGCTTTAGGCTTTTACTTCTGGGCTTTTGCTATTTTGTAATGTCACCTTACTATCGTGTGTAAATGTTGTCTTCATTTGTTTGGGAACCTAAACACAGCTGTCTAATCTATAAGTAACACAGAGATTCTTTGTAAACTGGAGGAATGTGGACTCTGGTGGAATGTGAGATCGCCATCTTCACCAAACCAACAATAAAATAGCAGAAGATGGAGTTTAAGTTCCATTAGTGGGATTTATTTTAAACTATATTCATGTCATACATTTCAGATGGCATCAAAGTAAACAACAGTACAGTTTCATCACCTCCAGGATTCAATAATACTGGTCCAGTCTGGACAGTAGTTCTGAGTTTTACATTTTCACTGCCCCATCACAAAAGTATGATCAATTATTATTTTTATGCAGTTTCATATTTGCTGGAAATATTTATATTTCTCATTATATTATCATTAGTTCATTAATTTTTTTAAAACATTTATTTAATTTTAATTACTTATTTTTTGATTTCTACAAAAAAGGTGACAAGCTGGGAAGCTATAATAGATAAATACACTTTTTCTGGAAACTGATGGAATATGATACAAAACATCTGAGATTGATTTGTGGTTTTCAGTACTGATGCTTTTAGGGACTTATTACAGTCTTCTTTTTTTCAGTTTTCCACAGCCTCATCTGCTAGATACAATGATGTTGCATATTGCTCAACTGTGACCAAGATAATGTAGAGTAGTACATCACAGAAAACTAAAAGTTTGCAATGCAGAAAAATACAAGATTTCAGATCTAAATTTAATTATTTTCATTTTTTCTTTACACTAAGAAAATAAGCAAACAAAGATTATTTGTTTGAGAACTATAATTCCAACTCTATAAACACACTTTTTACTTTTTTAATTAATGGCATACTATGCAAAACATTACTGACTGGTTTGTAGTTTCATTGTTACTGAGGATTTCAAGACTGTCACAAATCATTTTTGCAAAATTATGAACTATTGTCATGATTTTCAGTGGCAGCGCAGTGATGGTTCTGTTAACTGGCCTTAAACCTCACGCGGCAGGCAATCCTTACTACTTGTCTTCTTTAGAAAAAAATGCTTGTATTCTTAGCAAGACTTTGCCTTTATTTGTCTTGAGAACATTTTCTGAAAAGTTGTTTTTACAGTGACCTAATAATGATTGACAAAAACATTTTTTTAAATATTGTAATACTGTGCCACTAGGGGGCAGCCTCAAGGTATCAGAAATTGTGCATCGTCTCTAGTCTTTTGTTGGGTTGCTTGTTCTTAATGCATTTCCTCAGTCTTGTCATCCCCACACTTCTTACAACACCCACTTACTTACACGTCCATTCAAAGACACATTCAGCTCATGTGAGGGCCAAATGGCTGTTGTAAATCTTTTTAATATAATATCACTTCCATATTATTGCCCACTGAAAATAATGCATCTTTCTCATTGCTCTGTGTGCCCACACAATTTTGGGTAGTTATTTGTCACAAAGCTTCAGCCTACGTGGTGCAGGTCTGATTCATGAAGAAAGGTTGCGTAACCGTTAAACCAGCATGTTATGCATGATTGTTGTTCATTATGCTGCAGGGGAACCAAATCAGGTTCCTAAAATAGCAAGCTCTTCTGTAATTCCCCAAAAAAAGTTTAATATTCCTGATGCATGCTGAAATACTGCAGTAGATGCTGAGGAAGCTTTCTGTGATTGTGCCGTAATAATGTCGCATTAACACAGAGTTAGCAGGCTAGCCGGTTTGGGACTTGAAGTATTTTCTGGCCCATTTAAGACTGGTGATGGAGTTCAGCGGGCCTGCTCTGTTAGTCTAGCTGTCCGTGAGGGAGCGTCACGGCCGGAGCGGCCCGGCCAGAGATTAAAGAGCATTATTGATTAGGGCTGCACGATAAATCGAAATGGAATCGAGATCATTTGCGTAACTTGTCAGTGAACTACGGCTATGTGTAGTAAATTCTGCTCCATCTGAAAGCACGTGACGATGATTTCCTGTTGATTACAGAACCGGCTTTACTAACAAAATGCGCATGACAATCGCATTCGATTAATCGTGCAGCCCTATTTTGATGAAGGTTCCTCACACCTCGCCAAGTCTGTGCTGTAATGAGGCCGACTGCAGATTCATGAAGATCCTGTAGGATGGGTTGGATTGACGAGTTAAAAAGAGATGTTCTGTAAAGAGAAGTTCAACTTAATTTTGAGTTGGTTTGTTCACATAGTAAGTAATTAAAAAAAAGTACTTTTTTGTATGAAAGGTAATGGAAAAAATGAAATGATTGAGGGGATTCAGACTCGCAGCTGAACAAGTGTGCTAACCCATAGGTCATGTGTCCAAGTAGATTAAATTACATTTAAATTAAGAATTTCTAGAATATGACTGAAGTTTTGTGATTCCTTGCAATCATTAAAAATTATTTTCATGCTACCGATGGTTTTTGAGATGTTGCCTGTCCTTGAGTGTCTGTACTTGCTGTAATGACAACATCACACCAGAATAGCTTTCACTGTGTACATTTTGATGAGCTATGCACACAAAACAGTGTGGTTTCTCAAGCACAGCAGTCCATTTCTGCCAGTTTTAGTAAAAGACTCTGTACATTTAATTAAGGTAAAATCAATTCAGTTATTTGTAATGGAACACATGGAAAACAATTTACTCCCTCACATAATCTTCTTATGTCCCCTCTGGGACTTGAATGAAATAAAACATTTAATATTGAAGGCGAGTCCAATAATAGCCCATGAACTTTTGCGATGGATTTACAAGGGTGCTTACCAGCAAAATGATAAAAAAATAAATATTTCTTTATTTGTAGTTTTTTTAAGTCAAATGTTATATTATAACATTTCTTTTAGATCAGAGATGGCCAAAGTTGGCCTGTGATGACCTTTGATTAAGGAAAACATGGAAAACATGCATTTGGAACATCTTCATTGCTAATTTAACTTTCTTTTAACACTTTTTGTTTTATTTTTGCTTTGAAATGTGGAAAATATTAGTGAATTTTAAATTTTTAAAATGTCAATTTTAATATAGTTGGGTATAATACAACATTTACGTTTCATACCTCTGTTTTAGATATTTACAGTAGTGCTTGATACAGCAATACCTGCATGCATAATTGTGTATTTTGCGCTCTTTACAGCTGTTTTGCACTGAATTTTCCTTTGGGGCTTTGTAAACTACATTAATATATCATTGTGTCAAAAAAGCATGCACCTGTTTGAGACTCTAAATGTGTAACATACAACTTCACATGTAGGTCAGGAGTCAAAAGGTGACACACAAGAATAACTGTACAAACAGCCAGAAATCTGGTTCAGTGGTCTTGGGAACAGACCTGGATGGGTAATAATGGTCCACAGAGTCATCCTTGAGTATCTGGAATATCTATTAGGGATGTGCATTTTGGTCACTTTTGAGTGCTTGACAAATAAATCGGCTAAGTATGCAAGAGTTCATGTGATGATTTTATCCATTGAGAATTTGTGTAAAATGGGTGTAACAGACCAGAATGTGTGCAGACGGTTTGTAGGTGAGAGGTTGGGGGATTCACAGCCAATTTCAGAGGCGGATCAACTTATTACATTTCGATAAAAGATTATGAAGATAAACAGTTTAGGTTGTGCTTATATGCATCAATAATTCATGCACAATAAGAGCAGGAAAGTTAAAGTAAACCACCTCGACTTTAACATGCTCATCGTATGTTTGTGATTGTGCACAGCTAGATTGTGCACAGCATTTTTTATGTAATTTAATTTTTAAATAAATTTTTTCAGCTTGTTGATGTTTATACAAACTCAAAGACTCATCTTCTGAGCCACTGCACAAAGGAACAAAATGTAACCAACAC
This sequence comes from Sinocyclocheilus anshuiensis, assembly GCF_001515605.1. NCBI lineage: Eukaryota > Metazoa > Chordata > Actinopteri > Cypriniformes > Cyprinidae > Sinocyclocheilus > Sinocyclocheilus anshuiensis. The sequence goes on along the minus strand of NW_015536467.1, from coordinate 32,158 downwards.
AATAAATCAGTGCAAAATAGTTTTAATAAAGCTCAAACAGTCTTCAGTTTACACATCTGTTAGGCTACATTTACACTAGTTGGTGTTAGCTCAGACATAGCTCAGACAGAATCATGATTTCTATTTATTTTCCACTGATTTG
>NW_015536467.1:4156-31973 GCF_001515605.1 Sinocyclocheilus anshuiensis | reverse complement strand
AAGTGGAATATAAATCTTATTTATTGTCTTATGTAGCATGATGCTACAGTTTGCATGAATGGTCACATAACACGCGGTTTCGGTCGTGTAACGTTAGTATGAACGGACATCTGCATCGGAACTCCACGCAGCGCCCTACTCTCCATTGGAAATGAATGACCGGTCTGTCGCTTGTCGGAGATAGTGGAAAGCCGGCTTGAAACTCAGTGGAAATGCCAATATGACGAGAATCGTTTTCATTTAAAAAAATAAACGCACCAGTGTAAATGTAGCCTTACATCTAAGGGGGCTGGGACGCATTCACACTACAGCCTCACGTGTGCGCCACATCTCTGAGTGTAACCGATGTAAACTAATAGGTGTGTTCGACTTGACGCGGACCGACTGTGCAAACTGATCGGTGTATACAGTACCACGAGAGCTAGTGCTGCAGGCTTATTGGCTCACTGATGCTGATGAGATGAACCCCTTAGGTATCGAAATTTGGTACCGAACGACGAGACGTTTTTCGATACTCGATGGTATCGAGGCAATTCGGTCGGTGCCTAAAATGTTACCCAGCCCTATTCCTGTCAGCCAGCAATTCCCTGCAGTGTCTCTCTCCTCTTTTTCTCTACCTCCCTCTCTCTCTCTCTATTGTTGAAAGCATGAACAAAAGATAAGCAGAAACAAAGGAGAGGTGTGGAAGCTCAGCAAGCATGTTGCAGTTCACGTTCACCCCGACACCTCCTCAAATTCAGGAATATGAATCTACGCATACAAACCAGTCTAGATGACAAACACCACAGCTTTAAACAAAATGGTCTGCATTTCAGTGAACTGAAGCCAAGAACTGTTTTCTAATTGTCTCTCACCCGCACAGACTCCTTAATGCAGTCTAGACTGTGCTCAATTGTAGCCTGAGGATGAATGTGAATTCCTAACACGGCTTTGGCAAGAGTTACTGTAGATTTTTAGCAAGCGATAATAAATAAAAAGTGAACAAGTGCTGAATAAGTTGAAACGAGGTTAATTTGCTTGGGGTTGTTTTTTCGATTGCACAGTCATGAATAGGACTGGGAAAACATACTTTGGATCAGCTCGATGTTTATGATACCTGTAGGGAACTGAATTATTGCCAAGAATACTGCGATTGATTTCATTTAATTAAATTGAGACTTACTTTCTTCTGTGAAGCACAAAAGATGTTTTGAAGGACGTTGGACAACACTGAACCCCTCTGACTTTTTGACACATTGTTCAGAATATCTTTTGTGTCGCGCAAATTAGAGGGAAAGTCTTACAGGTTTTGAACGATGTGACAATTGCAACCCTTTAGAAATGTTGACAGTAGAGCTGCACAATTTGGGGAAAAATGCATTTATTTATTTACATTTATGAGTCGTTTTTTTTTATTTGGATTCAAATGAGGACTTTAAAAAAGCCCTAAATATTTGTATTGCAATTTTACATTTGTCATATGGTAAACTATGTAAAAAAAAAAATTAGCAAATTATATTTTAAATAATTTTTATACATTATATATTGTATTACAAAAGTAACATTTATTTTTTATTTAGTAAATTATATAGTTTTATTTATTTTTTTGTATTTAGTAGTTGTCATTGTCATAGTCGTACAGCCCTAGCGTCTGTGTGAATTGTAATTTTGTATTAATCTATAAGCTCTTGTTATATGTATTGATCACATAGTGAGAATGGGGATGTTTTGGACGAAGAGAGTGCAAAAGCTATGTTTAAAATCAATGTGTTTGTGAGCGCTGCAATTTAGGTAGTTTTGACTGCGTTTAGGTAGTGGACCGCACTGACAGGAGATGAATCAGACCCAGAGAGTGGGAAATTATGGGGGAGGCGCGTACATCCGGCGCCTCACTGTCTCCCGTTGTCTCGCTGGAAATTAATTTGCATTTCCCTTGCTTTCTTAAAATTCCTCTCTCTGGTGAATTCCTCTCCATATCTGGAAGGCCTGTTTTTTGGACACCCTCACTGCTGGGATCGAGTCTAACACCTGTGCGTGAACATCACTTTGCAGACAGACCAGATTATTACTGTCAAGACTCTTGACGATGTAAATGCATCTTATCCAGCAAGCTATCCAGAACCGCTCTGCTGCGTTTGAGCTGATGTACCCTGGTGCGAGAGACGCTTCACAGTCAGATCAACTCACGGGAATCATAAAATGTGCAGATAAGGACTTGTTTACAAACAGGGGCATACTGTTTTGCCAAGCCAAACTACTTGTTAATGTTCAAGTGCATCCTTGACTATTTCCTTCAAATGTACAGGCACAGAAATGCTCATGGAGATGAATTTCAGTGCATGACAAGGCAGTAGCGTCTGTCTGGCGTCTGATGAGAAATAAACCAGCATAAAGACAACTGCATGTAATCAGTCTGTTCAAGTTTAATCTATCGAATAACTTGGGCAAAACTTTTGATGAGCTTTTAATGGCATGCCTTTCAACATAAAAAATGAAATATTGGACTGGAAACAGACTGGTTTTATGGGATTAGCGTTAGTCTGACAACTTTCTGATGGTGCTCTCTGGCAGCAAGATGATAAAGACCAATATTCGACCAATATTCAATTACAACTATAAAGTAAAAAACAATCTATATCCCATCACCCCATGCACTTTTAAATGCACTGTTTATTATGTCTCTGGTTGTTTTGGCCATTCACTCCTATACTGAGAGCTTAATCTTGTTCTGTACACAGTTCAGTCATTTACAGGAATGACAACGACATTCTGCAACCAAATAAGCAATTTTTATTACAAGTAATATACTTTTATTAGTAGGCTGTTTACAATTGACAAGCAACTTGACACATTAATATTACTCAAATTATGTTGTGACAGGTGTGTGAATATTTGAAAATGTTTATTTATTTATTTTATGACACAGATTAATGTTCTGCCATTTTTTTCCAGATGCCATGTGAAATTAAAAATAGTTCAACATGACATAATTGATCCTATTTTTTAACATGTATTTATATTTATTTTCAATAAATGTATTCAGTACATGTTTTCCTATTTATTGACTGACAGCTCTCCTGGGCCTATGTTAAGAAAAATCGTGAGTAAGTGCAGGGTTTGTGTGCCCCGTGTATGGTTAGTTCTAGAGTAAATATGAACATGTATTTACTCATCTCACTTGCACAAAAACAGATTCGGTATTCCTCCAAATGAATAAAGAAAACTCAGAATATGACACAAATCTGCAATAATTGAATAACACAAATATCCCTTATGTATTTAATCCCATATTATTAACCAATGTCTTTGCTGCTGAGCTTCAATCAATTACAATCATACTAATAAGCAAAAATCACTCTAGATAAACTAACATTTGTGCTTAATTTCTTTATTGCTGAAGAGTGTTGAACTTTCTTCTCATGCATTCTGCTGTGCAGACATTAATTTACTATTCCTTCAGCCTGAGGAATATTAATTTCTCTTTTTGGTGTGAAATAACTTTTACATTTACCAAAAATAGAACTTTTTATATTAAAAACAAACAAGCAAGCCCAGCCCATTTGAAAAGTAATGCAAAAGTAACAATGCATTACTTTCCATTAAAAGTAACTAAGTAACGTAATTAGTTACTTTTTTAGGGAGCAACACAATATTGTAATGCATTACTTTTAAAAGTAACTTCCCCAACACTGTTCATCAGTGCTATTGTTGTTCTAATGTTTTTCCTCAAATTTTAATTTGCTTCTGAAATGACTTTTGATAATGTTAATCAATAATATTATAGCCTAACTTGTTTGATCCAGTCAGATCCTGTCTTTTATTTTTTGCTGAAGTTAAATGTGTTGTTAATGCAGTTTCATATCTTTAAGGTCAACATGAAACACAGTAAACAGTTTTGCTTCTGTAGTGAAAAAAAAAATACTCAAGAAAAATATAGAACAGGATTTGATTTTATCAGCAATATCTTTGTTTTCTTTGGATTAGCATGCACTGATGGATCATGCACATTAAGACTAGGAATGTGCATTAAGAAGGAAACGTACAGTCCATTTTGAGTTTATGTTCACCTTTATTGCTGTTTGAGTAGGACCTGAAATTTCAAAATAAATTTAAGCAGGAGACATTTAGGCAGGAGTCACATTTTACGAGCTGTGCTCTGAAAGCTCAGAGGCTTTTTTTGAAACATGTCATTTTACCCAAATCTGAAGCTGTTTTCTGTAGCTCAGGAGAATTGGTGAAATTTTATATATTAAACGATATGCTTTAATGTACAAGAGGAAGTCGGCGTATTTAAACAATCTCCTCAAGCAATGACACGCTCACTAGATGCAGTTATAAACAGTGCATCGTTTAGTGCAAGGATATCAATGCAAGTTTGAGAGATTAGCTTTATTTATTTAATTTATTTATTTTAAATAAATTGCTTTTATCAGAGTACACTAGCTTTAATTCAAACAGAAAATATCCGCCTGCATGGCACCAACCTGTACTTAATCAACTCTCCTTTATTTTATATACAGTATGTGCATCTCATCTGGTTTTGATTTAAGCGCACTGGTAGACATGCCATGTTAAAGTCCACTTTTTGCCAAGAAATACTATTTCTATTCGCTTTACTTCTGTGAGCAAATATCCAGGACGTTGAGTTTAAAGAGGAAAAAGGAGGGTAAAGTTGAAGGATTTGAGGAGAAGGCCAGAGAAAAGAGCGGCGCTTTTGCAAACACCCTCTGCCGCCCTGCTTCGGGCTGAAGAGGTGATGGTGAACACTGTAATGAGGGCACCTGGTTTTGATTTGGCCTCCATGTGATCAGCTGTAGTGCGCAGTGATGAGTCTAGCAGAGCTCCACCAGTATTAGATTCCACGGAAACAAATTAAAGGCACTAACTCACTCGTCTCTCCTTTTTCTTCATTTTTATCTGTAGACTTCTCCCTCCATCTCTCCCATAGAGTATTGTGCTTTCCCTCCGACTGAGGGACATTACAGGAGTAACGGCTGCCAGGAAAAATAAAGCTGGATTTGGAATGCCGGAAAATGTATCGGTTGCCAGCGAACAAAGAAATGTAATCAGGCGTTTACATGAAGCGCTGCGATGGTACTGTAGGATGACTAGTGCTGGGCGGTATACCGGTTCATACCGAATACCGGTGTTTATTTTTGTTATGATATGAATTTTTAAAATACCGCAATACCGGTGTATGTCGCTTAATTAAACAACGTTCGGAACGCGACACTGTTTGAAAGAAGTCCCTTTTCACTGTTGCACTGTGGTGAGGGAACAGCTGTAACACACACACGAGTGCGACTTTAGCACTAGATTTAGCAACTTTCAGACCCTTTTAGCGGCTTTTTTTCCATAGAATACTCATACTGACAAACCTAGCGACTTTTTTTGGATAAACCTTAGCTATGGTTCAGTAGGAAGATTTCACCAGTGCTGTCCCGCGCACGCGAGGTCTGACTTTCCTTGAGAAGTGTCACCTCTCTCGGCGTCTGTTCTGTGCAGTGAGCGGCAGAGAAGCAATGCATTCAGCGTCATGTACCGTGAAACCGGTATAATTTTGAAAAATACCGTGATATAAATTTTTGGTCGTACCGCCCAGCACTAAGGATGACCTTGTTGCACAGCACCTAAACAGCCTCAGAGTCCAGTAGGGCCTTGAATGTTTCACCAGTGTATTGAAATCTACAGCACTTTCTTGCTGTGTAGGATAACATGACTTAATGTGAAAGTCAAGGGTAGACAACGTATTTACTTTCATACATACAAAAAAAAAAGGCTTTTGTGTATTCCTGGGTAGTTAAGTGACAAATGGATGTCTTCACAAATTTCAAGTGGACAAAAAAATCATGGGCTGTTGAAACTTCAAGGAATAGTTCACCCAAAGGTGAAAATTTTCATCATTTTCCAAAACTGTATTACTTTGTTTTTTTGTGTGTAACATAAAAAAAGATGTTTTGACAGTTTTGGTTGAATTACATTGACTGCTATTGTATTTTTTTTGTTCATACTATGGTAGTCAATGCGAACCGAAACTTTGGAGTGAATTAAGGCTGTCAAAAAAAAATTAGAATTTCGAATAATCGTCGAATAAAAAAAAAAAAATACACATTCGAATGCAAAAACGTTGCATTTGAACGAGAGCATCAGTGTGGAGAAGATGTTGTTTACATCAAAATTGAAACCAAGCCGTTCACACAGAATGCATATTTATCACATTTTCTAGAGGGAAATCTATCAGCGTTGCATTCGCTTCTCGCACAAGAGAGCCACATGTTTAGAAAGCCATGTAAAATTAATGCAAGTTCAACTTTTAAAAAACATGTCTAAAGATGTTATGGCGGTTTATTCCCATCCCACTGTATCTCCTGTTTTTAAATGAAGAAAGTAGCCTACTCTTTGTGATTGGTTTTCGGTCCTTTGTATTGAACTATACATTTACAATTACAACTTTATTAATTATATATGGCTTATAAACATTATTTTAAACATTATGCACGTTTTTTCAAAGATAGTCATGTTATTTTATTACGTTTTATAGAAACGTGCATAATATTTTGCTCGATGCGCCCTCTTGTGGCCTCAGGAGAGAAGCCAAAAGCTTTTTCCCCCTAACTGAAATTATGCCTTTTAAATTCTAATATAATTCGAATTGATAATATTTAAGTAGAAAATTCAAATGTAGTTTTTCAGTTATTTTGACAGCCCTAGAGTGAATTAGAGTTGCAAAAGGTGGAAAATTTCCAATAAATTTCCGGAAACTTTCCAGGATTGTTTGGAAACTTTCTGAAAATGTTGTAATTTTTTCTGGAAATGTTCTGCCCCTTTGCAAGTACTTCATGATGATTTTCATTTCTGGATGAACGGTACAGCTATATAATTGAAGTACTGCATGGAAACCTGGGAAAAAATGTATCTTAAGTTTGATTTACAAATTGATAATAGTTAGGTCAAAGCTTGGTCATTTTAGTTTTTGTTCAATGCTAATGTTTTTAGAAGCAAGTAAACTTATTCCTTGTCAAAACAGAATGGTGTCTTATATTTACTGTTAATGCGTTCATTTAATATTAGATTTTCAAAGCTATGGCCAGTTGGGCTGTCTATCTATAGTGTGAGAGGCATGCATTTCTAATCCTGATGCTCTCCAGTGGTCACTTTCAATGTGAACGTTTAGATATGACCAAGGACCATACCACAAAAAACATAATTTTGTCCCTCATCCTCGTTTTTGTTTGTGTCAAATTATAGGTTATGTGCGGTCTACTTTGACTAACCTGAGACAAAGGAAAGCAGATCATCGCTATCCAGTGTAGTATCTTTTTACGTCATGAACAAAGCTACATTTTCAGCCTAACAAAGAGCTTTTCAACTTTATCTCACAAATGCGGAGAGTGAGACACAGGAAGCACATTTAAATGTCATTAATTACTACCTGTGCTGAATGAGAAAGGAAAAAATAGATACTGTGAAACTGAAGCAGTTCCCGCTGTCGGGGATCACTATTGCCAAAAGGCTGCGGTGGGGAAAAATGTTTATTGAAATGAAGCTTCATTAAAATTCAATAGAAAAATGTTCTCTCATTGCTGTTAATTGGGTGCTGCCCCTTTCAACTGAGTCATCGTGGAGCAGTTTAAATATCTACTTGGTTGATTTGCACAGTCTGTCTTCTGGAAAAAAGGAGGAAGATATTTTGCTCATCTGAGTGCATTCAGTGCATCCGGTACTCAAACAACATTCTGTTTTTCAATGTTTTGCTTTGGAGGTTGCTAATCTTTCGTTGTGTAAGCAAGACATTGATCCCTCCAGCAATCAGGAGGACTCACTGTGAAATTGTTTCCGTTTAGCTTCATTATTACTTTGTTATCCTTGTTTGATACCCGTGTAGTGTTTGTTTGTTTCAGAGCACCCTTCAAGAAGAAACAAACTCTGACATGTTCCTGATTTATTAAAATTTTCTTATTCAATTTATTATTAAAATTTTACTTTTAATAGTTAAAACAAATGTAATCGAATAAAAAAGAATGTTCCAAATACAATAAGATTTAAGCTCTGTTGACATGTGTGGCATAAAATTGATTACCTCAGAAAATAATTTCAATTTATATCACATTTTCTACACTAATGCTTTTACAAATATGCTTTGTACACTGTAAAAAAAAATCCGTAAAATTTACGGTGAAAAAACGTCAGCTGTGGTTGCCGGAATTTTACCGTAAAAAATACGGTAGCAACATTTTAGGTTTTACGGTTTTAACTTAAATTTACAGTTAAATACCGTAATTTCATTAACTGATATAATGTTCATATACCAACCTATTGAAGCACTGAAATCTGTTTTGTACCTTTGTAATACACTGATAACCACCACATGCATGTGCTGATGAGAAAGTCACATGATGAACCAAATCCCATCACAAGCAGCTTTTAAATAATAACATATATAGAAGGTGCACAGTGTCATTCACACAAACACCAAACACCATCATGGTAACACACATGAAACTGAAAATAATGCAATAAACATTAATTTAACAACATTAGGTATAACACACAAGAAAAAACGAAGAAGAAACAGTTATTTCAACAAAAAAAAAACATCAAATTTGAAATGTAACGCAGGGAATTCTGGGAATGTCAATTTACAGTTATTCACTGTAAATTATACGGTCTTTTTCACTTCCAAAAACGGTATACTACCGTACAATTACATGTAATGTCCAATACAGTTTTTCACCGTATATAGTAGGGGAATTTACCGTTAACCATTTAACAGGTTTTTACTGTAGCATTTTTAGTCATTTACCGTTAAATTCACAATCATTTTTACCGTGTATCATTTAAAAGCAATTTGTATAAGCACGTACTGTTTCAAGAAAAAAAGATTTTCTGAATCACTGGTTTAGGAGGATAATGTTTTGGTTATGCATCTCAAGTCGGCTGGCAATAAAACTGACCACATATTCAGTCATATTCACATATTCTGATCACTATCACTATTCACTAGATTGACAGTTTCACTACTTTACACTTTATATTGTCATGACATTGAAGACTGGTTGTATAGAGTAAAACTTATGTTAGTTTCATGCCAACACAAGTTGTCTTGCAGATGTACTTTTAAAAATGTATTTATTTCTTTTGCCTTGCCCTTTAACCTCAATGTTGTTTTGTAGATTGAGGGATGAGTTGAAATTATTGTTTGTGGTAATCGATATTATGCCACAAATGCTGTTGACGAGCTTACCTTGTCTCAAACTTGGCCAGAACATTCCCTTTTAGGCAAAACTGAATTCAAACCTTTGCATCGCTGATCGAAATTATTCCTAACGCTGCTCGTTGGATGAGTTATTAGGTAAGCCTAAAACTGTCACCTTTTATATAATCCATAAAGCGATGTCTTGCAGAGGAAATGACCCATATGCAATTCAGGGCAATTTATCTTCTTTCTTGCGTGCACTGCAGTCCCATGTAATATAATATCACATCATGTTACTACTGAAACGCTGTGTTTATTTTCAGAAACAGCAAGCTGCGGTGTCATCTGGCAGAACTAGGTAATGTTGAGTGATCTGCAAAAGTAATGGGGCTTAGCGAAAGAATTCATCCACTGTATGCGTCCTGTAGAGGTTGGCAAGATTTTTATTGGTTTTTGCCAAGCATCACTTACTATTGAGCAAACCCTTAACCCTAAGTATTAAACTTCAGCGTGCAACTCGTCTTGCACTGTTCGTGCTACAAACATGAATGATACCTTAAATAATGTTATAGTTTGCTAAAATGTAATTTGTCTCGACTTTTCTACAAACATTGTGTATTGTTCATGGGTTATACACCAGTGTAAAATTTAAAAGTACATGGGAGCAAATGTAATCTTATATGGACAGATGAAGAGTGAGTGATGTAGTATTTATTACTCGGGCAGCTGAAGTATCTATGTTTTCAGGGCCTCTGCAGGGAGAAAGAGGCAGTTAATGAAGGAGGATCCTAATTACAGCTGCTTTGAGGAGCCAGGAGGAGAAATCTCCAATCCAATCAGCTTGAACTTGCCAGCCACAGCAGGCCCTCGCCCAATTAGAAAGCACAATTTAGATGGGAGCAGGTGTCTGGAAAGAAGTCCCAAAGAGGACGATGAGCTCTCATACACTCGAAACTGTATATGATTTCATCTCTCTCCTGATGCTGATAGTAATGGAAGGGGAGGAAGTGGAAGAGACGTGGCCACTTGTTTACACCTGGTAATGATGACATGATGCCAAACTTTGCTCATTTGTTTCATGGATATAGAAACACACATACAGTATGATTCAGATTTTTCAATTTCCCAAAGATAATTCCAAAAGATAATTTTTTTCCAGGGTATTCTGGAATTGCTGCATAACTTCATATTTCACTAGCCGATGAGTCAGTGTTTACCTTATGTAAACGAGTCGCCGCACACATGCTGCATCAGCGGTCTGACGGCCAGCTGGAGAGCTTCTCCCACGCTTAAACGAAGCGCCTCGCATATCTCCATTCATGCTGCTTGTGTTTATCAGTCTGCAGTTTGTGAATAGAGGAATTTTCCTCTAGCTGTCGCCATATAGAACAAGTGCAGATGACCCTGATATTCCATGCAATTGAATCAGTTCTATGCATTTATTTGAAGACATCAGGATATTATCACAGTGCTTGCTCATCAAACTCCTCTCCCCTTCTAGTCAGCACTGAAGAGAATGATCGTAAAGTAGTAAAACCTCATAAAGTATATCTATCTATCTATCTATCTATCTATCTATCTATCTATCTATCTATCTAGCATTTGTTCCATCCATCCATCCATCCATCCATCCGCAAGGCCACGGCGTAAATCATTAATCTGTCATTCTGTTTATAACAGTTATATGAATTTCTTGATATTTTAATACATTTTTATTCTGTTTACTTGCATTCAGATTCAAAGCGCAATTCTGCATCATTTTCAATCGCAATTCAAATTCAGGAACACCTCAAAAAATGTCACTCTGACACCCTGCAGATGTAATGCAAGAACCTTTCTGGTGTTAAGGATTTCATGTTTGTATTCTCTTCCTCATCAAAAGTTTGGTTTTTATTTTGTGACACAATGTTCTGGATATCCTGAGGAACAGGCCACAGACTGTCATGGAGAATAATGAAATGTCCTGTGCTCTGGCCATCACTGCTGAAGTGCTTCAGGGCTCCTCTTCACAGTTCTAATCACACTTCATCTAACATAAAACTTTCAGGACTGCTCAGTCTGATCAGAGCTGTGGCCTAACAGCTTTGACACACTGAGTGATGTGTTTGCCACATGGACACCAAGATTGAGTCTGACTCGCGTCATTCGCAACCCTCCCACCTAATATCCTATAAAAATAGTAAAGGGCCAAAAATAAAATGAATTACATTCAGAAACACTCTCTTCCTGTCAATCATTTGGTGTGTTTGCATTTGCTAACATGTCTCTTTTTTTGCATTTCTGTATTCCAGTTTCATTACAGTTTTTCTCGATTGCTAAAACACAATTTCTGAAACCTTGCTCCATTTTCTGAAAACATTAAACACAAAACCTCATCTTCAAGCACTATTTAAAAAACCTCCGACTCCTCTTGCAAAATGAAACTTTCGCCTCAAAACTGTTTTACCTGTGTTCAAAACTCCTCCTCCTCTTCCTCCTCGTCGCCCACCTCGCATACGCACTCGTCCTCGTCCTCTCACATTGTTTCTTCTATCCATTCTCAGACTTTCTCCTTCCCACCTTCAACAACCTGTTTGCTCTCTGAACTGGCTTATATTGGTTGTGTCACATCATTTGAAACAGGTTAAATCAATTTTGAGTGGTTGTGTTCTATCAATGACATGTGTTCTCTATTTGTATTTGATTGTTGCCACTTGTGTTTACCAGTATGGATGACGTGCATTAGAGTGCAGAATGTGTTTTGAGAATGAGAATGTGTTTAGAGTTTTGCTGAAAAGTCTAAGTGAGATCTGCAAATTGTGTTTTACCATGTGAAATGGTGTAAGGTATTGACAACAGACTGCACAATTAGCTAAATGAGTTCAGGCAACTGAGAACTTTGTTCAGCCAATGGGTTTTAGTGTTTTAGCAATCGAGAAAAACTGTAACTATCACAAACTAACAATTATTAATCTAGGTTAACGTTAATTTCGGTGTATAATACATTTGAACATTAAGTTACAGAAATTAGCATTTAAAGTAGATTAATAAATGCTGTAAGAAATTATCAACCCCATTTCATGAGAAAACATCTGTTTTGCCAGTTGGTGATTTCATATGAATTTGTGCGATTTTAAAACTTGAAGGTCGTGAAGGTCAACCCCTCAATGGAGTGTAAGCAGATTCTACAAAAACATGCAAAGGAGAATGTATATGTGATGTATACAATGTGTATACATTTGGCAAAATGTAAAAATTGTAAACATAGAATGTATTCAGAATTGTTCATTGTTAGTTCATGATATCTGATGGCTTAATAATGTTAACAAATTCAACCAAATTATTGTTACCAATTTATGTATTAGTGTTTCGCACTACTTCATTCTTTCTGCAGTTTACTGTAAGTAAAGTATGTAATGTTTATGACGTAATTTGATTAATTTGTGTTTTTTAATTAGCTCTTTATTAAGCCCTCCCTTGGTAACCACTGCCATCGATTAAATATAATCAAACAAGCTTTAGTTTTTTTCTAATGCAAGTCTGTGCTGGTCCTTGGATTGTTTGAAAATAGAATTTGCGGAAATTACCTAAAAATGCAGCAAATTTAGTTTTCTGTGGTGTCACACATTCCAGACTCTAGGGTAATGTTAATTTTTAATATTGTATGAATATTAATTTAATCCTTATATTAATTTAAATTTTTTATATGATTTTTATTGTAGTGAAAATCACAATGTTTATAAAAAACGTTCTGAAGTTCCTGTGGGATGTTTTGTCTTGTCAGAGCAAGACACAGTAGCCCAGAGGTGCTGAGCTTAGCGATGAATCAATTAGACATACAGACATACAGTTTAAGTTTGTGTATTTGTTGGGCAGAGTATATGGCTTCAGTAAGAGCTGTTGACACGACGGCATTGTGCTTTTCATCAAGGAGACATTCATGAGGCATTTTCATTGCTGCATCTCTGCTAAGAAATATATACAACGATAAATTGCCTTGCTGACTCTCTTTTTTTGTACTAAGAGGTGAATGAGGTCATTGACATCATAAAGTGTTCTGAATTAATCTTAGGTTTTCTAAAAAGATCTCAAGACCTAAATTTAGAAAAGCATTTGTTTGATTGTGCACTCTTTGCCATTAAATGCCATGTTAGTCTTGTGAACACTGTGCTGTGCGCTTTTGTGCTTTACAATTGCTCTTAGATTATATGAATTAAGACACTTACCCCCGGTTTCACAGACAAGGCTTAAGCCTAGTCCCAGACTAAAATGTAAATCTGAGCTGTTTCAACTGAAAGAAACCTGCAATGATTGATCTTAAAATATATCAATGCCTTTCTTTTGTCTCAAGATGGACACCAGTAATGCTTTTTCTAATACCCCCGGTTTCACAGACAAGGCTTAAGCCTATAGTCCCAGACTAAAATGTAAGTCTGAGCTGTTTCATCTGAAAGAAACTTGCAATGATTGATCTTAAAATATATCAATGCCTTTCTTTTGTCTCAAGATGGACACCAGTAATGCTTTTTCTAAGGCACATTTATAAAAATTTCTTAAATGTCCTAATTGAACTATGGCTTAATCCTGATTTAGTCTAAGCTCTGTCTGTGAAACCAGGCCTTAGTGATATAATTCTATAACGATAGCACACTTAGTGTGTCTTAGTGCAAATATGACCTATAATGTGGGGAAGTACTGTACTTTAAAGTCTGTGGTCATGAAATGTGGCTAATGCTTTATGAAAAACAAAACTGGCAAAGCAGAAGGGAGTTTTAGTTAAAGGTGAGAGTTTGCATGCAACGCAGTGGCAAAATGACAGTCCATCAAACAGACACGCACTGTTGTTTATAATGTTGTGACACCAACTAATAAAAACAGCAATTATAGACATAATCATTGTGCCACAGCCTGTGTTTCAGAAAAGCGAGGGTCACTTTAAAAATATATTCCAGGACAAATTATTAATTGCTCGCTGAAAATGTAATCAGAAATCCTTATCTAAATGTTGTATTAAGAAAGTAACTTTGATTTGTAGCAAGAATATTTTTGGATTACCTCAAGGACAGAAATGTTAAGCACTATAGGTTACGGTTAATTTGCATATTCTTCATTTAACTAATTACTAAAGACTCATTGGCTCAAATTGTTCATCACTGCTGTGAAAGAGGTAAAGAACAACCTTTTTTACAATTAATAAGAATCAGTGTCTTTTATCTACAAATCTAGCAATTCAAAAGCACAAATTGCGTAACAGTTTATTTTCTCTAAAGGTTTGTGCTCTAATGCTGATTTTGTTTGGATTTGTCTGGAGCATCCTTTTGATTGTTACATCCATTAGACCTGACAGCTTTACTGCACTCAGCGCATTGTCTATTGTCTTTGCATTGTCTATTTTTGCATATCGTCCATTGTTAGTGCTGATGCTGTGTACAACAGGCCTGATGCACATGTTGGGTAGCTGACCTGAAATACTTCTGGGTACGTTGACATGTTCTGCAGTGTGAGCTGTTGAACTAAAGCTACTTTAAACAGCATTTTACTAACTCTTTTGTGATTATTCATTCAGTTATGGCTTCATATTAATGAATTACTTGTGCAAAAACGGTTGTTTTTGCTTGCCTTGCTAGCAGTTTTTCTGGCTCCATTGCAAATAATTTTTTAGCAGGATTTTTTTTTTTGCTAGAAATATTTATTTATTTATTTATTTTAATGGAATGTTCTTAAAAAATATTTCACAAATATTTTTTGTTTACTTGTTTACAAAAGAACATAATATTACTAAACATTACTTTCGTCACATTGTTACTGATGCTTTCCAGACTCCCACAAGTCATTTTTGCAGTTGCTACATTGATAGCCAGCTGGATAACATTATCTTGCAGACAAATCAGCAGAATTTGCAACACCCAATGTTGAACACATCACAGAAAAGTTTGCAAGGTATACAAATGGATCTACAAGATCAATGAACATATCATTTTCAATGGCAGCGCAGCACTGACATGAAAGAGTAACTGTTCTGTTTACTGGCTTGATTGAAACTCTGGATCAGTGAATCATTCTTATTGTTGAGCTGTATTACTTGCTTAGGATTTAAGAGCAGGTTTTCTTTTCCAGTTTGATGCATATTCTCCTTATGCTGCCATCTGAAAGGTATCTGTAACTCAGGGGTTAATGCTCTACAGATGGGAAGAACAGTTGCCGTTAAACATTTGCCATCTATTTCACCCCCGACTCATGTGGACTGATGTGAACCTTGTGCAGTTTGTAAATGTGAGCTTCCTTTGTTCAATGTATCTCCATCACTTCCACAGCACAGCACCAGATGGATCGAGCTACCGACAGATTTTCCTTTAGCAGCTGGGTGCTGTGTGGTGGTAAAATGGTCTTCATCAGCATAGGTGAAGATGGGATGGTGTGATATTCTGGGTTCAGCAGTCAATCAACAGCATTTGTGTCATATTGTTAATAAATTATTTTGTCTTCATTTTCTTTAAAAGAAAAAAAAAGAAGAAAAGACTTTTGTTTTTGGAGGATTTAAGAAAGTTTTTGGAGGATTTAAAAATATCCAAAATCATCAGGTTTGATGAATCAGTCAAAGTTTGCCATAGTGATTTTTTTAAATTTTTTTTATTTATTTATAAAAAATGAATTTAGGATAGATACATCTTGTTTACATCTTCAGTATTTTAATGTTTATAGATTGGACCCATTCAGTTCCATTGTAAGTGCTTCACTGTAACCCAGATTTATTGATTTTTTTTTTTAAGGAAAAGGATGGAAAAGTGAAATAATTTATTGTGGTAATCCGTATTATGCCACAAATGCTGTCGATTGAACTTCACTTTACTGAACTTCACTTTAACTTTCAAGATGATGTCAAATGAGCCTCAGTAAATTAAGCTGGAGGTGAACAGCATCAATACACCGAAAGCTATTTTGGATTAAAAGCTTAAAATCATCAAAACACACTGGTAAATGAAAAATGAAGCCTATTAAAAATCTGTGGTCCGTGAAAGAAGAATTTGTTTTGATATGAGCCATGAGAACCCTTATATGGGTCCAGGGGTCGTTCACATAAAACCAAATACTACATCCATATGGTTATGTAACCTGATTTATGGCCTGCTTTCTCAGAAGACCGCGGGGAAGAGATGAAGACAACGCCATAGTAAAGTGAATCTGAATAAAATGTGATAGAGCTGGAAAAAAGGTGGAGAGAAGGAGGACATGGAAGAGGAAATATGTGCTTTTTTTTTTATTCCTGAAGCCGACACACCAGTGTTATGGCCTCCATCTCCATTCTCTAGCTTTCAGCTCCTCAGGGCTTTGGCTGTGCTTCTAACAAGCCCGGCAACAATCACATTGCTGCTGAGCATCTTATATCGGTATGTGTTGTCACCGGGTGCATGCTAAGGATACTTTGTGCCTATCATTTGAAGAGCAGACTGAAATAAGCCTACAGGAACAAGAGCAGAGAGAGCAGGAAACAGTGAAGTCATCATATGGGAGCGTCTGCTTTGACTATGGCTTTGATTTGGGGGGAAAATCCTGTGGATTCCCTTTGGACAGCCTCTAAACTGGGTATAGGAGTGGAATTCTTGTAGGTTTTATAAGAGTAATTAGCGAATCATGTGATCAGAGCCAGTCTGCAGATTTTGGGCAGTCGAAGTTGACAGATTTCTTCAGACTGTAAATTCATCCAGTTGGAGGATATCAGACATGTTTGGTATTTTGAGCTGATTTTAGAACACACACATTCTTTTCATTGGTCATGCATCTAGAGCAAAGATGTGATCATGTGAGTTTTTGGAACAAAACAGTTTACAAAGTCGGCAAATATACAATGCCTAGTAGTTTAAAATATGTTTAGATTTGAAAAGTTCTGTAGTATTTAAATGAAACAAAAATCCTAAATTCTAAAATTATCTTGGTTATGAAATCACAACCAGTTGCCATTTATATCTCAATGTCATTTATATACATATAACACACACAAATGTTGATACACTTAATAAAGTTTGTTAATGTTTTATGCATTTATCCACCTTATTTTTACCGTATGAGCCATTTGTAAATTAAATGTGTCTGGCTTGCAGTGTCATCTGCTTCCAGCTATTTTTAGCTGTACAAAACAGCTTGTTTTGCTGCTTGATATTGCAAATGGGTGTTTCTTACCATATTTTTTTAATGTATTGTCTTAATTATAAACACACTGGTTTGTTGTGTGAACAATTTTGCCGTTTTTACTGCACTTTGTTATTCTTCTTTTTATTTCCCTATAGCGGCTAATGAAGTGGACGTCTTGCACATTCACAGAAAACGGCTTACTTCCATGTTGAAAAATAAGGTGGATATGTATAAAACACGCATTTATATTTTACATTTAAATGTCTTTATGTTCATTAAACGTTCTGTCTGAGAGAGAAAGAGAGAGAGAGACTTGCTCTATCGCTGATCTTATTATATATGCTCAGATGGTTTTGATCAGATCTTAGAAATCACACAGAAAAGAATGAATCACTTATATGTCAAATTAGATAAACACATTAATGGTGGTAAACATTTAATTAATCGAATGCATTAACGTGACAGCCTTAGATAAAATGCCAGTTAATGATTGCAAATGAGCCATTTGCAAAATCACTAAAATTAAATGAATAATTACTTCACGCAGTATTTACTGCATATTCACTCCAGGTATTTGAAAACCGAAAATGTGCTCTATGCATTGCCAAAGGAAAATTGTCTGCTAATCGGCCTGATCTCTATATTAGTCTGTAACTAGCGAACCATAAGCTCTATAATGTGAAATATCAACAAATATTCAGTACTGTATGTGTAGGCAAATTAATATGTAGGTGTAATAATGTCCTGCATGTTTTTTTTGTAATCTTTTGCTTTGGCTCTCGTTGGCTTTCTGCTTGTGATTAGCATATATGAATCTGCATGCAGAAGCAGTGCGTTTGAAGGCCTTTCTCCCTTATTGACATCTTCCCCATTTGCACAGCGATCATCTGGGCATGTTTTCTCCATACAAAGACATGAAATGTCAAAACACTTCCACTCTGTTTGGAATTAGAAGCCAAGCATTACCCATGATGCCTTTGTGTAGATATTCATATTAAGGGCAAGGAAAAGGTTGCACAAGCATTAATTGCTTATGCATTAAAGGTGGGGTAAGCGATTTCTGGTAGCCAATGTTGACATTTGAAATCACCAAAACACACGCCCCTACCCCAAAAGGGTCTCGCCCCTATTTTGATAGCTCCGCCCCACACATACGTACACAACCCAGGCAACGATTAGTTCTGTGAAACAAAGCAAAACCAATGTTACACCGTGTCTACACCGGACGCGAGTGGCGCGGTGCGACAAAATACTATGGAACTCATTATAATCAGTGATGCTGTCTACACCATAGATATATATACATATCTATGGTCTACACTGGATGCGGCACGACACGACAAATCCCTGACAGAAAACTGCTGCTGCGTTCTATTCATGATGTATTGACAAAAATTTTAAATGATTTTCAACGGTCCCTTTGTCACGTCCAGTGTACTAGACAGACTTTAGTTGTTGCGGCGCAGACACGGTGTTACTCACCTATCAAGAAGAAACAAAGCAACCTCGGCGTCCGATTGCAGGCCTTCCGCTCCTTGAGTTCTCTCCAGCGCTGGAAAGCTGATTCGATATTTACACGGGTCCTACTTCTTGCCTTATTGCCTTCTTTTGTTCCGCAGACATTTTCCTCTTTTGTTTTATATCCGCCATCTCTATCTTTCTGTCGCTTGTCTCGGCTAATGTCCGTCCTGTGCACTGAACGCTCTGTCCTCCACATCATGAATAGACACGCCCCTTACTGCTGATTGGCTACACGTTTGTTTTGCTAGTCGGCCCGAATCAGATTTCTAAAGCGTTTTTGAAAAATCGCTTACCCCACCTTTAACTTACAGGATGGTTAGCACAACACAAAGGGATAAAAAAAACTTAGATGCTTATGCTTTACATGTATGAAATCATGAGAAATGTAGCAAACATCATATTTACTTTAATCTTTCACCAAATGTTTTGGCATGTGAAATGTTATTACAGCTGGCTGTTTCCTCGGTGCAATTACATTAAAGTGATTGACTCAAGGGCACAGCATCCCAGTCCCACCCAAGCACTGGTTTGCATTTATAACTGACAAAACATTGAATGCAGCTTACTGGGATACTAGTTTTTTGAATGATGCCGCTATAGCTTTATAAATGTGGTCTTATGCGAAGCTAGTGAAAAGAAGGCACTTGTATGCACAGAAATGACCTTGTAGTATATTTTGTACTGTAACATTTGTGTCCTCAATCACTGAATGGCTCAATGCTACCTGAAACACTTTGAGTTGTGCCTCATTTGAAAGAGCTGGTGATTCACTGAGAAATTTTGAACATCATGTTCAGTTTTTGTGGCATATCAGACGAGTTTATTGAAGTGGTGAGCAGACCTGGCCAATTTCATGTGAAGGATTTAAAGGGACAGTTCACCCAAACATGAAAATGGTCATAATTTGCTCACCCACATGTTGTCCCAAACTTGTATTACCCCATTGACTTTCATTGTATAAACAAAAAAGACATTTTTCAGCATATCTTCTATTGTGTTCCACACGATTCTGTTGTTTTTATTGGCAGTTTCCATGTACTTCTTTGTACTTCTTGAAAACAACGATCTTGTGAGTTTTGCAACCCAGTGGACCAACAAATTAGTGCAGATGACATGGACAGTCCACATGGATCCCACTGGTTATGAAATGTATATCACGTGTGCTATGTGTGTGAGACATAATGACAACCATACAGCTGAAGCATACATTCTTCTTCACTTTTAACAGTCTAGTCGGTTTCTTTTTCTTGTTTATCACTCCTTTTCACTCTGAAATACATCAGATTACAAAAAAAAAGGGTTGCAAATGCCATTTCACATTGTTTTTATGTTTGATCCTATAAGAATGAGCAGGATTTGTCGACAATCTATCCACCTTATTTTTCAGTGTGGAAGTAAGCCGTTTTCTGTGAATGGGCAAGACTTCTGGTTCATTAACCGCCGTAGGGAAATACTGAGAAGAATAACAAAGTTAAAATAATGTAAGACACACAAAACAAGCTGTTTTGTACAGCTAAAAAAAGCTGGAAGTGGATGAGACCAGAGGCCTCGCACATAAAATTAAAAAATGGCTGCACCCACTCTTAAGGGAAAAATAAGGTGGATAAATTCTAGTTGTGTAACTCATTTTGAGAAGTAGCAGGGTTCCAACTAGTGATGCACAATATATTGGAACCTTATTGGTTATTGCTAAATATAATAGTTTTTTTTTTTTTTTTTACCGTTGATGTTAAATATTTAATTGTGTGCGCTCATTTTCTCTATTATTACATTTAGATGACCTTTGTTGCCATCTAACACTGACTTTGTAAATTAAAAAAAATTAAAACTGTACATTTATAATGTTTTGATGCATAAGTTCACTTGCAGCATTTTAAACAATGTATGTTTCTAGTGTCTTGTTTTAAAACAGATAAAAATTGTGTAGAATATTAAAAATTGGTCATCATTTTGAAAAAAAAAAAAAAGTTTTATTTAAATTTTAATTCTCTGTGAGTTTTACTCAAAACAGATGTCTAGTTTTGTAGGAAATAAGTCATTTAACAGACTCTTCTATGCTGGAATCAATAGATTTTTACCGAGATTGGGGGGAAATCTGTTAAAAATTGTACAATTTATTAAACAGCAATTCTAGTACTACATTCTTTTCTGGTAGCTGAATAGATGATGAATTTGCCAAAATATTTAATGTACAATGGGCAAGGAAAATGTGGGAATCAAACCAGTGACCTTTCAGTTACCAGCTATGAGCCTTAACCAATATATCACACCAGTGCTTTGCTTTAGATGGAAGACTTGATATTGCAAATTAACTTCCAGTATAATTGCAGTCCCTTTGTTTCATGGCCAGTGTTTCCAACTGCTTTATCATTTTTATTGTTTATAATGGTTTGCTGACCTAATTCAGAGGCAGACTGTGTAAGACAGAGCAAGAGAAAGCATCTATTGAAGTCACAGAGAGGCATGGAGATGGAAATGTTCAAAAATAAGTCTCTTTGGCCACCTTGAATGTTTATTTGGGATGTCGAACATGTTTTTCTGTGCCAGAACCCCATCAGGAAATAAGCCAGACGAGACTTGTGACCTCTCGTGACCTCCCTAATTTCTTTGAGATGTCAAAGTAATATCCAAGCAGTCTGGCCGAGTGCAAGCCGATAGCTTTAGCTCTGCTTTTTTTAGAGGTTCAGCTGCAGCCTTATCTAAAGCAGAGTTTAATACCTGGTTAATGGGATGTCTAGCCACCGTGTGACCTTGTCACAGCGCCAGCTGACAGGACACATTTGCACCAATATCATATTGCATCGTTAAACTTGCCCTAGTGTTCAAATGTGTGATGCATAGCCATGACATCTCATCCATTTGAATGCAAACTTGAAAGATATGTACATTAGATCTTACTCAGCAATGCTTATTTTGATGAATCTCCTTCAATATCAGTATTTAGAGATGCCATGTTATAAATATGCATCAGCCAAGTGAATGTGATTGTAAGTGTCCATGGCAAGAATGTTTATGTAGAGATAAACACAATTAAAGGAATGCATAATAAATCACATGAAATTAGTTATTTTAAGAAGCTGCAATGGCATGCAAATACATGCATTTGTTGCTAATTTTGTAGCCTTTGGGGTGGAAAAAATTATTGTGCCGCCAGCACACACTCCTCCTATACTGTGTATAATTATTTATAAAAACAAAAAAGGCTCAAAATTGAAAAGAATGTTATGCACAATTACAGTTTTAATGTGGGTGAAGGATTGATAATACTAGTAATAATAGTAATACAGGTGTGATTTCACCCTCAAATTCAAATTCATCACGTTAAAGTAGGAAAACCTTTAGAAATCAATTACAAATTGGCCATTTGGTTTCCTTCTCGCTGTCCTGATGTTAAAAATAAATAGATACTTAAACGAAATCCTGTCTAACTTGAGATGATAATTTCCAGCAGACGAAAATGACATCGCTATGCAAAGTACGACTTTATTACTAGCCAGGGAATAGGATGAGAAGGAAACGAGGAAGAGATAAATGAGGATCAAATGAGATAATTACATCCATGTGGTGTTCTTTGGATGCCTTGCTTGACTGATTTCAAAGCAGTGCTATTTAGCCTTGGCCTAATACCTAAAGTCAGGCATGATTCACAAGTGCAGTACAGTGTAGTTTAACTCCAGTGAACTCTGTGCCCTTGCTGGGGCTTTGAATGAGGGCATGGTGAAAGGAGGAAGATCTCTGTCAGCATCGTAGAGCGCCACGCCAGACTGCAACTTAATCCAGACCTTTGCCAGGAATCAGCTGTGTAAACTACTAGACGCTAGACGCGAGTTCACCGTACACACACATAGGCCTACATGATGCACATTAACAACAAAAGACATATAGTTGTTCCCCAAGAAAATGTTGTTTTTATGGCAACATGAAATCAATTAACAATGTTTGCTTTCTCCTAGTCTTATTGTGCATTGATACATTAGTGCAAGCCATTTAATAAAAATCTTTCATCAAATGCAATGACTTTATCTACCTCTGAAATGACTTCTCATTTCTGCTAATGTAACCAAGCAAAGGTGGACAGAGGACAATAGTAAGGGATAATGGGATAAGGAATAAAGAAAGGGATTTTTTCCCCTGATTAAGCATGTATTACATGAACGTAGCATTAGTGGACCCTTTTTACATTTCTGGGGTTCTCAGAAGTGGAAGTCATAATATTTGGGTTAATTTTATATAGTGGTGTATGGAAACTATAACAAATATAATTTGTGTTCCCATTTGGTCCAATAGCAAAATAATTACTATATCTGTGCAAAAGAGGAAAAAATATAGAGAGATTGATTGTGCTGGTCAGAAAAGAGAAAGATGTAACATTTGTCATCATTCTTTCAGAACTAGTTTTCTGTAATTGAATGGCAAGGTAATATAACACAAAGTATAGTGTTACAAATGTACATGTATTTCTTTAAATTAAAAGTATATAAATCTTTGCTAGATTTACAATAACTGTAAACACATCACCATAGTCGGTGAAAAGGGTCCATCACCTAGAAGCATTTGTCAATCAATCATAATCAAAAATTGATAAATAGGTTTCATACAATCCTCTCTATCCACAGAAAAGCTTGAATCTTGATCAATAAAACAATATTCAACGAGAGCCTGTGAATCTCATTGATGTATGTATTAATTATTCATTTTTTTTGTTCTTCTTCAACCAGTCTTGTTGACCAATGGTGGGAGAGGAAGTGAGATCATTGGAGTCAGTTGCTGAGTAAGCACGTCCTCCCTGCACTTCGAAGCCTCTTCCTTTCATCTCCTCGACATCTCCATCTCTCAGTGTCAGACTTTCCATTCATTAAAGTCCCAGAGGGGATTCCTCTGAAAGATGGAGCAGTGTTAATGGTTCTAGTCGAAAGGGTTTATCCTGTATCTGCTCTCGGAATGGACATGATTTGTTGATGTTTCACTTTGGTTGTATGCGCAGTATAGAGACACGGGTCATTCAGTTCACGTACAAAGCTTTTAGGATAACAGAGTAGAAAGAAAAACAAAGGCTATATTTCTGATCAAAGAATTAATTTTCCATATTGCCTACATTAACTTATTGACCTTTGCAAGGGAAAAAAGTAAAAAACAAACAAAAAAAGCTCAGACAGAGAATATGGTGTGTATACGGTGTCAGTATTACAGTATGAATCATCCAGGTAATGAAGAAGAGAGATTAGACCAGTGGCATTTGTAGTGTCAGTCTCAAATAGCAGGAATACAAATTAATCATTGCAATTTTCCAAAGTTTGCTTTGGAAGTTTTAAATATTTTTGTGGTATTTATATTGTAGCATGTAAATCAGGTATTTTCTGCTTGGTTATCTTATGTACAGTATAGCCACTTTTTTACTTAAAGATGAACAGAAATGCTGATCACGGTCTAGACAAAGTTTCCTCTACACTTTTTCTTAAGAACGTTCACAAATGCACCATTATTTTCATGATTTTATTGCAGTTATAGTAGTGCATTTTTTTTGTTTTTGTCATTTATTTGGATGAAATGATCCTTTACATTAAATCAAATAGCATGTAATTTTAATAAACAAAAGTAACTTTCAGTTGATGAAGGTGCAAAATTAAATTAAATATTGAAACATTATCATGTTGTTATGGAAAGAGCATATTTACGATGTGACTTACACATTCTGACTTTTTCTATCTGTAATTCCATTGACTATATGAACACTGATTGTGGTATGATCTATTTTCTCAGAAATCCACCTCTAAATGACATGTAAAATCAAAACATACCATGATTTGTCATTTTCCTGTCAATCAAATTGTTTCTTCCTGTCTAAGTGGGCAGTTCTTTGTCAGAAACAGTTGCAATGTCAACCATACTTTGTTCAATAAGTCTGTGTGAGACCAGAGAGTCAGAGTGTCTAATTTCTGCTTCTTGTTTGCTTAGGCATATTGATCGGCTGGTTTCAAAACAGTAATGGGTCAGTGGACAGAGATTTGGTTCTAGTTCAGCCTTGTGTGGGTATCGGGCTTCACAAGCTACATTTTACTCCATTAATAAACCACTGTGACGTTACCTGGAAATATCTATGACTGTGTGCATGATACAGTTACCTTATCTACAACCAAACCTGTGAGCAAAGCAAATACCAGAATGTTCTTGTGGAAATATGAGAGAGAAAACACGCTGAAAGAATGTAGACTTCTCTCTTTTCAAAACTGAAATCTGCAGTAGGTGTTTTGTGTGTGTGTTGATTAGATCTGTCTGTGTCTGTCCCCGAGGAAACTGTCTGATCTGTTAATGTGTTGAGGAGGATAGGATCCTAGAGTTGGTCTCAATAAAGAGATGTAGCTGTCCTCCTCTGGGAATATTGGAAACATCTAATACTAGCAGATGTCCATCACAGGTCTGCTGCTCTTTAATCTGTGCCAGAGTCTTGAGTCAAGTTCCAAACGGAATCTTTCTTCTTCAATTTTTGGAGCTAATTTGGGGAAAAAGTCTCCAGAATATGTTTAAAATGCAGTATGTCAAACAGGGCAGAGAATATATAATTTATGTTTGAATTCAGGCTAGGGATGTTCATTTTAATCGTTTAACCGGTTAACCGACTGTAAGAATTTTGACCGATTAATACAATCAGTTAAACGGTTTAAAAAGTAATTTAATTATTTATATTTTCAGTAATTTATAAATATTTAAAAAGGTTTGATGCATGGTTAAAATACACTGTGTGTATAAAAAAAAAAATGTTTTTAGGGGGAAAAAACAAAAATCGCGTATAAGTCGTAGCGCTTATTGTTTGTCATTTCTCCGATCACAAATGCAGATGTGGTTTTATGTTTACGCGGCCCGATGCAACACAACTAGGGATGTTCATTTTAACCGTTTAACCGGTTAACCGACTGTAAGAATTTTGACCGATTAATACAATCAGTTAAACGGTTTAAAAAGTAATTTAATTATTTATATTTTCAGTAATTTATAAATATTTAAAAAGGTTTGATGCATGGTTAAAATACACTGTGTGTATAAAAAAAAAAATGTTTTTAGGGGGAAAAAACAAAAATCGCGTATAAGTCGCATTTTATTATTTCATTCAGAAATAGCCTATAGGCCTAATGCAGACACAAAATGTTTACAAACATTATATTAAACACTGTAAACAAACATTTACAGTAGCCTATTTAGAAAGAACAAGAATAAAATATAGCTGCAAGCAGCGATGGGAATAAAAAAACTCTTAAAAAAAAAAACTAACACTAGCTTTTCTAATCTTTTTGTATTCTATCTACTTGTTTTCATTTTATTTATAATACAAATAACAAAAGCAAAAAAGGCCTCTAACACTAGCTTGCTAGCTACTCTTTTTCTATTCTGTTTTCTTTTTATTTATTATATCATTTAAAAAAACCTTGCTACGTGTACTGCGTTACGCTAACTGAGACTTGTTATAGCACTTGCATATCATTGCTCTTTGTTAGTTTTGATTGCTTCCATCGTCCTCATTTGTAAGTCGCTTTGGATTAAAGCGTCTGCTAAATGACTAAATGTAAATGTAATGTAAATCAGTAACATTATTTGACTGTGTTTTTGAACCACCCACTTTAATCTGTCTGGCTGACATGAAACGTGACCAATCACAGTTTGCTTTGGTTTAGACAACAAAACATAAAAGATATCAATCAGAAAATAAAGCAAAATATACAATTCTGTTCGTAGACATCTACGATATGTATCCTAAAAACTCAAAGATTAATAACACTACCCTGTCAAACTTCTACAAATCCAGTGATTAGCTCTTCCACAGCAGTTCAGTTGTTACTGTATCGACCCCGTATCTTGTAAATATGACTGTCCAGGCAGACTGGTGCACCCCAACACCCACAAGTTACATGAAGTCAACTGGAACTGACTAGAACTAGCACTTTCAGACAGCCATGTTTGTGTATACAGTAAATACACAACAACCGTCATGTCTCCAAGATCTCAAAGTCATACAAACTACACAGATTATATTTCATATAAATCCTAGACAGAACCATTGATCTATATAATATCTAATATAAATGTTTCTATATAATATCTATCAGCGTATAGAACATATTTCATATAATCACATATCCAACCTGATCTCATGACGAAAACGTACCTGTGGGAACTATTTTGCAAGACGCAAAATACGTAGTGCCATGTTAGGGATGCTCATTTTAACCGGTTAACCGTTAACCAACCGTAAACGGTAAAAAAGTTTTTAATTTTTTCAGTAATTTATCAAAATATTTTAAAAGGATTGCTGCATGGTCAAAATATGCTATGCGTATATAAAAAAAAAATGTTTAGAGAGGAAAAAAAAAAGTTGCATATAAGTCGCATTTTAAATAGCCTATAGCCTATAGGCCTAATGCAGACACAAAATGTTTACAAACATTATATTAAACACTGTAATTTACAGTAGACAGTAGCCTATTTAGAAAGAACAAGAATAAAATATAGCTGCAAGCAGCGATGGCGGGCCCAAGCCGTCAGTGCAAATGCCACACCGGTGGCATCAGGAGAAACGTACCAACCTCTGACGTCAATCGAACTCGTGTGCGCACCAAAAGTGCTAGTGTGAAAGCACCCTAAGACTGTGAAACCCACATACACAGAACAATATATAAAACTTTAGTAACACTTTACTATAAGGTTTCAGTTATTAACATTAACTATATTAATTAACATGAACAATAATTATATAGCATGTATTAATGTCAGATATTATTCAAAACAAACATAAAAAAAAAATTGGTAAAACTTTATAATAACCGCACACTATGAATCATTAGTTAAGCATTAGTAAATAGTCAATTCATCCTTTATAAAGAATTGTTCCAACATTAATAGGCATTAGTAAGCAGTTTATAAATAAAGCTATACATGTTTTGTTCTTGAGCATATCTATAATGTTTAATAATTGTATTTTCATACTTTATTAATGATCAATTTATCATTTCTAAATTATTA
>NW_015536467.1:1897-3636 GCF_001515605.1 Sinocyclocheilus anshuiensis | reverse complement strand
TGTCTTGGGATCATGTTCACCGAGTTTGGTGACAATCGGTTGGAAATCCTCAGGCAAGTATATCAAATTCCAGAGCATGCACTTTTTACACAGCCCTGAATAGCCAACCTTCTTGTTGGGCGGAGCCTATGACATGCAGTGCAAAAGTTGTTCGGCTCAATGACATCTATATATGTACTGAGTTTCATATGAATACGTGCAAGTATGTGTGAGCTATACATCAAGCTTTCCGACTGTGTTCCAGGGGGCGCCGTAGAGCCCCTCTACCACGCCCAGGTCCCAGCCTCTGCGGCGTCCTAATGGCCGCAGGTTCCAACGCGTGTGCAAATTTTCAAGAGTTTTTGAATATGTTAATGCCCCCAAAAAGCCCCGGAAGTTTGAAAAAAAATAAAATAAAATAAAATAATAATCCTTAGGGGATCAATAGGGCCCTGCGCCTTTCTGGCTTGGGCCCTAAAAATATAAGAAGTATATATAGCAATAAAGACAAGCCAAAACGAATTCATTTAGGCTAAAATGAAAGTGAAACCAACGTTGGGTCTCTCATTCGACACAAAATCAAATGTTTCCGTATTTGCGATGTATTTGAAGGGCAAATTATTATTTATTATGTACTTCACTAGCGTTCCAATATCCACGTAAAACAAAATGTTTTGCGTAACATCACGGCGGTACTGTTAAAACACTTAACGGCACAGATTTTACTACATTTTTTTTGTTAACTACATAGTTCCTCTTCAGGAACTCGAGCTGCATCGGAGGACGCTTTGGGAAGCTCCTCGCGTTGCTGGCCCCGCTTTCGCAGAGGCGGAGCCGCGGCTGTGCTCATGGGTTTTGCATATGGATCCGATGGAGGGAATGTAGACGGGCGCGTCCCTATCTACTTCCTTAACCACCAGATCCGGTGCCCGCTCTCGGGGTTTCGGAAGCCCGCGCTGCGGTATTTCCCCCCCGGGGAGAGGGCGCGACGCTCCGCCTGTCTTTCTCCGAGGAGATTGATACGGAGGGCGTCAAAGAGCTCGCCAGTTGCACAAGCATCAGTTACACAAGCATATTATGCCTGATATTATAATGAGCAGCATTAATGGGGAGCGGAGCTCGCGCAATCGGCTCTCGGGGGGCGGATTGTGCTTTTCCCACTGTTAAACGCTCCGCTCTCGCACGGTGGTGACTGAGATCGCGGGGATCGCACATGATCTGGTGGACGGGTTGGAGACGGCTTGTCCTATTTCCACCCGTGTTCCCTAGATCTAGAGCTCGTTCTCGAGGCTTGGAAGCCCGTGCTGCGGTTCTTCCCCCTCTGAGTGAGAGATTGCTGATGCGGCCAACTTTCTCTGAGGAGATTGATGTTGTTTGTGTGACTGAGCTGCTCGCGCACTGCTCAGGCAACGCTTATATTACATCGTTCGGTTTTTGATGTGAATCTTACTCACCAGTGCGTATTTACTCCTCTGGTTGTCTGACTGCATTTAATTCTGAGGAATAAAATGAAGTATTTATCTGACTATGAGAAGTTAGATATACAGGGGCACTTGGGATAAAAAATAAATAAATAATTTTTCTCGAGTGAGAGCACGAGTTTACCTCTCTTCCTCTGAGGAGATTGAGGTGGTCAGCAGGGGCTGCTGGGCAGGAGCAGTCCCAACCTACCGTGTTCCAGACCCTCATTCTGTGGGTCTCACTTCTCGTACTCTGCAGAGTCTAGAGTCAGAGTGGCGCTCCCAGGCCGAAGGCTTCTA
>NW_015536467.1:1208-1830 GCF_001515605.1 Sinocyclocheilus anshuiensis | reverse complement strand
TGCCGGTGTTCCAGGGCGCAGCGGTCTCCGGCGAGCGCTTCTCTCAGTTACCGCCCGAAACGTAGCGGTACTAAGAGGCTCACTACCTCTACGGAGGTTTCTAGAGCAGCTAGTACGGTCGTTCCCTGCCGGTCCGCCGCTTCAGGGCACCGAGCTAGCTGCTCTAGGCGCACCAGAGGCCAGTCTCGCGAGACTGGTTCCCTTAGGAGGTCACCTGGCAAGTGTGCTTCATTGGGTCCTGCCCCGAGCAGGCTCTGGTCTAGTCTTCCTAACAGACGACGTGGGTCTGAGGGCCATCGTTTTCAATAGGAGACTTCAGCTATGAGAGTCCTGATGCTGTGGCTCAGGACCTCGGAGGGCAGGCCCCTCTGGGGATCGTGACGCCTAAGGCCTTAGCCTTCTGAGGGCCAGCCCCCTCTGGGGAAGAGTGGTGTACACCGCATCACATGGTGCCTGTCTCTCCTCAGTGCCCTCAGGAGATCAGTCTGCCAACCCTGCTGGTGTTCCAGGGTGCAGCGCTCTCCGGCGAGCACTGTCTCAGTTCCCGCCTGGAAACGTAGCGGTGCTAAGAGGCTCGCGACCTCCACGGAGGTCTCTAGAGCAGCTAGTACGGTCGTCCCCT
>NW_015536467.1:0-701 GCF_001515605.1 Sinocyclocheilus anshuiensis | reverse complement strand
ACATGGCGGTTCGACATCGAGATGTCGTTCTCGCTCACACGAAAGAGCTGGGGTTAAGACTTAATGCCAAGAAAAATGTGCTTTCTCCAGTACAAAGAACCACTTATCTGGGCGTGGTGTGGGATTCGACCACGATGCAGGCACGTATGTCTCCTTCTCGGATCGAGTCGTTCCTCACCGCAGTCGTGAGAGTCGAGGAAACCTTGGTTCTTGTCTCAGGGCCTGGTGCTGGGAGCTCCTTGTCGCCGCGTAATGCTAGCGACCGACGCATCCCTCACCAGTTGGGGTGCGGTCATGAGTGCCCACCCTGCCCGTGGTCTGTGGAGTGGTCGCCATCTGACATGGCATATAAACTGCCTGGAGATGCTGGCCGTGCTTCGTGCTTCGATCATCCCAACGTGATTATCGTGATTTCACGTCACTTCCTGTTTGTTGCTGCCGTGTGTTTTGAGTTTTATTTTGAGTTTGAGCTACATCAAGTTAAATCTTTATCATCTATTTTTTATCTTAAAATAAATTTTATACACCATCATTTTCGTTTCTATAACGTGTGAATATATCCCCATCGTATTCTACAACAAAAACAATCAGAGCGCCTTGTTATCACTAGTTCTATTTTGATTTCCCTAGTCCACTATTAGCATATAGCCCGTTAGCATCGCTAATACTCTATTCACACACATTACCATTGTTTTACTCAC
>NW_015536466.1:562151-564826 GCF_001515605.1 Sinocyclocheilus anshuiensis | reverse complement strand
GAGAGAGAGAGACAGAGAGAGACAGAGAGAGAGAGACAGAGAGAGGGAGACAGAGAGAGAGAGAGAGAGAGCGAGAGAGAGAGAGAGAGAGAGAGAGACAGAGAGCAAACACATGGGGAATCCCCAGTGCAAGAGCATGACACTATCAATCTAAACTCAGCTCGAGCAGTTCACCATTACATGCCTTTATAAAGTGCGTGCATTCACCACCCGAGCCCAGGTTATCGTGAAAACACTCGGCTACTCAATTAAGCATGTATTCCACATTTACTTTCGCTTTAAACTATCAGCAGTACACTGTAATATAATCCCAATATTTATTTTAAAATGCATGGGGCTACATACCTGAGGGTTGATGGCTTTAACAGCTCATTTGGACTAATGTGGTTGAGCGTTCAGCTGCTATAATCCTAAATCTAGCACTTGACAGCTGCTCGGCTCAGTGCGCAGCGCAGACGCACTTAGTACATCACGCTCATTTCGGGCGCGCTGCCACGCGATTAAAGTGAACGGAACACGGAATGACCAATTCTAGCACGGCGAAGGCGTGGCTCATGAATATTAAGTAGGTAACGTCACAGGACAGTTACCACGCAACGTTAGCGCGAGCTAATGAAAGTGCACTGCAGGAAGTTAAGCGAAACTACATCAAATATTCCAGAAATATAATACGCTTTAGAGGCTGAGACACACTTTAGTGCCTCTTTAAGCTAAAATAGGAAAGAACACGTTAAGCAAACACTCCTGTGTACAAACGCAAGATGAAATGAAAATGAAATGAAGAGTCTGTGTTCAAACGTGTTTTAATATTCGAGCACATAACACTTCACATATGAACATGCTTTAGGCACACATTTAGAGAAGAGACTTCATTATTTTACATGTTAATACCACCACACTCGGAGCTGCCTACAACCTGCTCTTAAAATACTTAAACAAGGTTGCATAAAAAAAACAAAAAAAAAAAACCAGGAGATACTAAAAAGGAGCATCACCCTTACCCATAAAATTAAAAATAAGAAAACTTGCTTAATATCGTCAAAAAATTGTTTTGTACTGTTTGAGACATTAAGCAATTTTCAATATGCAGCCAAACTGCATACAGTAGAAACGGCACTTTTTCTGATGAAATAATCATACCAGTACAATAATAATAATAATGTAATAAGTGCCAGGAGCACAGCTATACATATAAAAAAAATCTAGTTAAGACTTCAAAAAACTTCTAAGGAACTACCCAGAAAATAAGACAAATTATGAATGATTAAAATCATACAGCAGTGAAAAGTGTTTGCACAGTGACTGTTTGCATGCACAAGAATATTCCAGTATTAATCAGTCTTATTCTGATTATGCAATGCTATCATAACCAGATTAACATTTCGGTTTATAGAAATCTGAATAAGGCCGTGTATGTCTGTTGTAATCAGCATTTTGAGTCACATAAATACCGTAAAAACACCGTAACTGATTATCTGCACATCCAAACCAAAGTAATGCTGGATTATACAGCTGTGAGATGCCAACTCTATTAAATATAAAAATATTCTTGGAGCAAAACAACTTTTTAAATTAACATTCTACAAAGAAGAAATCTCTTTAAAAAGTGTCTCATGACAAATTTATTATGTTCTTGTGTAATATTAAGAACATCAATCAAAACTTAAATTGCTTAAATAAATGGCAAGAGGATCCCCATTATTTCCAGAAGAGAATAAAAGGGAAAGAACGTAGATTAGTTTACTCTGATAATGCTCATTACATGTACACAGTGATATTCAGAGCTGTGGATTACGTAAACCTCTTTTCAGAATAAAGGTTTAACCAGAATATAGACCTTTAACTGGAAAATGATGTTCACGTAACCATGATCTGATCAACTGATCTCCAATCCACAGTTCAGGATCCAGGGTACATGCTAAACTCTGATGAACAAACAGCACATCACTAGTGAAATAGCTCAGGTCAACAGCTTAGTGTCTGGTTGGAAAATGTGGATCATTTACACATTTCTGCAAGTCAAACAGGTTTATAAACAAACCCAATTAAATCCAAATGAACAAAAATGATAAAATGGGGTTGAAAATAAGTCTTTTAAACTCAAAAGGGACTGAAGTAGTTTTTGGTATCAATGTCCAGTTCAAAAAAAAAAGTAAGACAGTAATAAGTTTCTATGCTTTTCATTAGCAGTCAAGTATGAGATTATATTTTCTTGTTAAGAGCACTTTGATGGCAATAGAATTCGGACAGGTGATTTTCTGTCAGTCTGTAGCACCAAATATAAAAATACGAAACTCGTAAAAATGACACGACACAGTAATCAACCACAAACACAGATGAACAACAGGACGACGAGCGAACCCCATTTAAAGAGGTCTGCCCTTACATAATAGATACTAATGAACAACACGAAAAAGTGCTGACTGAGCACAATATTTTAAAGACAATGTTACCACATGATTACGAAATCTAGAATAAAAAAAATAATAAGTTCAAATAAATAGAAAGTTACGTAACTAATATATACAGTTTAAAACTATAATTTTTTCCCTAGTATTCACAATGAGAACTGCTGACTGCACCTTCATCTGCAAAGTCAGAAATACGAATCACATCAGTGTAGGGAGTCGTGCTGGATGCCCAGCAGAGCGGGCGCGGCTGAAGCCGTGGGGCGG
>NW_015536466.1:557779-562075 GCF_001515605.1 Sinocyclocheilus anshuiensis | reverse complement strand
GAGGTGGAGGCTGGTTGAGAGAGCCAGAGCTGCTGGCTGCTGTTAGAGACGCTGCTGTGGCTCCAGGAGACGGACCCGAGGCTGGGGTCACCTGACCCTGATCGGGAGAGAAAGGTGAAAATTAGGGTGCTTTCACACCTGTAGACCGATTGCTTTGTTCCGAAACAGGGATTAAAATTACTACAATGTTGCATTTTATTCTTGGTTCGCTTTCACACGGCAATGTTTCTAAACGGACAACATTTGTTAATACAAGTCACGGGTTTATTTTCTGGGATTCCACTTAGCTGTCACCCGTCAGGATGGAACGACAACAGCTTCGCCGGCTTATTGTTGTTTTTTTGTAGCTGTCGTTATATTAATTTATCATTTTTAGCTAAGGGGGGAAACACGCCAGGTTCCGAAACAACGGGCCAGGTGTGAAAGCACCCTAACTCTCTTCATTTATGAGGGCCACAGCTAGGTGTTTAAAGAACAGTTTAGCCAGAACCACAAGAACTGCCGTACAATTATTATTTTTTTAACTGTGATTGATAGTATTTTTTAGGAAGTTTATTACAAACACCGCTTCACGAAGCTTCGAAACATTTGTGAATCTTTTGTTTCGAATCAGTGTTTCGGAGCGTGTATCAAACCGGCCAAGTCACGTGACTTTAGCAAACGAAGCTTCGTTACGTCACACTGTTTCGAAACGTTTCGAAACTCCGATGGTTCACCACGAGGGGGTGTTGATCTCAAAGTGAACCCATGAACCACATCTGGTTGCCCAGTTAAACACGTGACATGAAATCCCACTAAATTTTACTATAAAAAAATAAAGAATTCAGGGCCAGATGTTGTGGGTTAAACAAAAGATAACTTTCCTTTAACACAGATGGCTATATAGTTTAAAACAAATGTGTAAAAACATTCAGTACATTCAACCTACAAATCACACCATACCTTAAAAATAACGAAATGAGCTTACGATAGAATTAAATCCACTCTTGCCTGCTGGTTTTTATAGACAGCTCTAATGAAAACAATTAATTAAGTTACATAAATCAATTAATCATTAAATAATTAATTTAGTTCATTGTGTGTTAAGGGTTTGATTATACTTAAATAAAACACATAACACAAGAACTAATATTTTATAGTATTTAAGTGTTTATTATTTATTTTAAAAAATGGTAGTTCTAAAAAAACATTTCCATTTGTTTTGTAAGTTTGGTCTGAGTTCTTGATGCTTTTACAACGTTGTTGTGAAGTGCTTCGAAACATCGAATCTTTTTCAAAGCAATTGATTCAATGCTTCGAAAAGCTTAGTTTCTCCCATCACTACCGTTAGGACATTGTACTGTATATGTGTGTTTATACAAATCATCAATTATTTCACAAAGTGACATTAGTAATATTTCAAGATGAACACTCACTGGACTAGTGAGTGTCACCCGTCCCGTATTTAAAGGTAAAATGATGCGTCCCGTATCAAATTATTAAGGGACACGATTTGTCCCATATTTTACATAGGCCTGCACATAGCGGATTAAACACAAGGATTTTGCAGTGAGGAGTAGGGGTGGGCGATATAGCCTCAAAATTATATCAAGATATTTGCCATAATGATATTTATGACGATATAGAAAAAAATATGGAACAACGTTTTATTGGTGACTGCAGCTGGCAGGCAGAGTGTGGAGAAAACTAATAGCAAATAAAAAGAAATCAAATTCACAATAAGTAGCAGAAATGCTGATTTGCGCGTGATTACATTTTAGCGTCTTTGTATCATAGCGACAGAGTCTCGAGATCAAGCACCGTGAACCTGCGCCTGTTTTATTTTGTAATTGTCGAGCTCACGTCCGCCTCATTAACGCAAGAGGCTCTCCAAATATAAGGCTGTCCAGTATCTATGCAAGGAGCACTGCCCAATTTGCCAAAAGGCATTTTCAGTTGCGGCCAGTGGACTGTGCTGCTAAAGGGTATATGTGTAGACCTATGTTTTATTACTTGGATAAAATATTAATATTTATTAATACAATATTTCATACATCATCAGCACTTGGTAGACAGATAATTATATTTTTAGACATTATTAGATCATTAATTAATATTATAAATAGCATTATTTAGATAATAGTTGGGTATTAGGATAAATGTTATTATTAGAATGTTATTCAAATTATAAATAATGTTTTTAATAATTTACCATTCATAGGCTACATAATAAATAATCCTTCCATATACAATTTATGACATTAAAAAATAGTTAAATTAATTTGGTTAAAAATTAGAAATATTTACATAATGTAGTCCTGATTAAAAATTCATCCCATCCAGGTAACAGCTGCAGATGCACAGTTGCACAATTGTCTAAAAAGTGATAACTGGTTCCAGACAGAATGACTGCTTGAAGCATTTCCTGAAGGAGCTCTTTAGGAATAACACAATCAGACGTGTTCTGCTGAAAGTGCACAGCCTACATGTTCTCATGATTTATTGTTGAGCCGTCAATTTGTCATGTGTTGA
The DNA here is from genome assembly GCF_001515605.1 of Sinocyclocheilus anshuiensis. Classification (NCBI taxonomy): domain Eukaryota; kingdom Metazoa; phylum Chordata; class Actinopteri; order Cypriniformes; family Cyprinidae; genus Sinocyclocheilus; species Sinocyclocheilus anshuiensis. Next base: position 559,564 of record NW_015536466.1, on the reverse strand, counting down.
AATAATCAGTTCATGTCTTATTCTTTTATTTGTGTGTGTGTGTGTGTGGGTGGGGGGTGGGTTATTTTGCCACACAGAAAGCAGCAACCCTACACTGGACTGAAGCAACTTCGGTTTACTTGATTTTCTATACATCAATTTTTTCTGAAAACTCATGATAAAATGTAGGGATGCACAGATAGGATTTTTTTGGGGCCGATACAGATTTTAACAAACACTTATTTGCCGATTCCGATACCGATATTTGTCACTTCCTCTCTTATTTGAAATTTTGGCATCAAAATAGGTAGTATTTTGATCATGTTTTAAATCAGCAAAGATCAAAAACACCTGCATTAAATTATACTAGCAGTTTTATTGCTGCATCAAATAATTTCTAGTGAACATGGATTGTATAAATACAACAGAACAAAGATACATATTAAATAAACAGTGCTTTTTAGGTAGGTTTAACAGTTTTCAGGTATAGAAATAAAGTAAACTAATGTAAAATAACACTTCACTGTATAAAATTAAATGCATATTAATCCTTTATTGTAACAGACTTTATTATGATTAATCTTCTAATTTGTTTTTGTATACATTTTAATATTTTTTGTAAGTTTAAATATGTATGAGATCTCCTTTGCTAAGGCGGGACTCTTATTTTGAGGGGTTTTCTAGTCTACGGAGCAGCTATATGGGTAATGAAAGCACGCAGTTCTTCGGATTTAAAGTTTGTCAGTTTATTAAGCACCCCTCGAAAAGGCATGAGATCTGTATATATTTGTTTACTGTTAGTTGTAATAAGTGTTTTGTGTAATTCGCTGTATGTTGATAATGCGACAGAGCGAGAGTTTAATGTGCACTTCTCGTGCTGTTTTGTTTAGCTTTTATGGTGATTTTTTTGGAGTGAAAAAGGATGCAATAAACTTAATGAAACATCAGTAAAATTTGGGTCATCATTCAGATGAGGTCCGCTACACTTATGAAGGTTACAAAAGTTATTTAGTCAAGAATAGTGTGCGATCTTTTGTCTTTTGTTATTTGATTAGCATTAAAGTGCGAACAGCAGCGCTAGGATTATGCAACAGACATTATACAGCTCAGTGCCTTCACGCAGTTAATTAATAAACCATCGGTTTGTTATATCGGCCTTTTTCCTTATATAGCCGATAAGCCGATGGTTGTAAATTGAGGAAAAATCGGCCGATACATCGGTGCATCCCTAGTAAAATGTATTATATATCATAAGCTCAGCTTTTGAGAAACATCTGTTTGTATATTCTTCATCATCATTGCATTGCATTATGTTTTGCCCAGCAATAAAACCTACAAAGCTTTTATCATAAAACTAAGCAATAATCTTAAGAAATTATTCAGAGGTACAGAGAGTCAACTGATATTTATATCATTGTATGCAAGTAGTCTGCTATACTGTTAAAAAGATCTCATCAACACAAGCTATGAGAATTTCATATTACTTTTTGACGATATCAGGGCTCTACGCTTACTTTTCTTTTTAGGAGCACTTGTGCCCCTAACTTAAATTTAGGAGCACGTTCAAAATTTTAGGAGCACCTTCTAATCAATCATGCAAAATTTTATCAAAAAGTAGCCTTCCCATTACGAGGTGATATTTGACTCCTCTAACTTTATTAAAAGTATGTCATCTTTTGTCAAATTCTTTAAAAAATTATATTTTATAAGCTGTTTAAAAATTTTAATTAAAACGACAGAATAAGAACAAGTAGAATAAGAAATATAAGTTACCAATCAAATGAAATCAGTATTAACAAACTTAAT
>NW_015536466.1:546050-557409 GCF_001515605.1 Sinocyclocheilus anshuiensis | reverse complement strand
TCTCACTTTGCTTATGAAAGGATTCGTGAGATATGTCTGTGATACATTACTCAACGCTGCAAAAACACGTAGAAAGCGTTAAAGCTCCCCTGAGCGCAATCACAAGTATGATGATGATCGGGTCTGCTGCTCCTAAAACATTTTTCATAGTCACACGCAGTAGTTTTCAGTCGCAAATGGTCGCACTGTAGAGCCCTGGATATAAATATCAAAGTGCATATTTTGGCTCGGTTTGGACCTCTAAATAAAACGAAGGTTTCTTTCTCTGTATTCTCAGCATATTTATGTGAGCTATAAAAGCCTGACATATCAAATACGATACTCATAAAACTATGCAGACAATCTCTTATTTACACCCTGTCTACACTTTGCTTATGAAAGGATTCGTGAGATATGTCTGTGATACATTACTCAACGCTGCAAAAACACGTAGAAAGCGTTAAAGCTCCCCTGAGCGCAATCACAAGTATGATGATGATCGGGTCTGCTGCTCCTAAAACATTTTTCATAGTCACACGCAGTAGTTTTCAGTCGCAAATGGTCGCACTGTAGAGCCCTGGATATAAATATCAAAGTGCATATTTTGGCTCGGTTTGGACCTCTAAATAAAACGAAGGTTTCTTTCTCTGTATTCTCAGCATATTTATGTGAGCTATAAAAGCCTGACATATCAAATACGATACTCATAAAACTATGCAGACTTATTTTTTTTTTTTTTTTGTCTAAAGGTTCAATAATGTTCCATTTAGAAAAAACGAAATAAAATTTTTCAGATTTTTCCGACTATGATTTCTCAGGATCAAGCCGTACCTCTTCCTCTTCCTCATCGGTGCTCTTTCCCGAGGAGCTGTTGCTGTTCTTCCCATCCTCAGCAGAGCTGGCACCGTCTCCGCTGGGAGCGCCCTGCTCCGCCTCCCATTCCTGAAGCACCTCATCCAAGTTAAAGCGCCGCCGATAGTTCACAAAGAAATTCTTCACCTGTCCCAGCGTTTTATTCCCGATCACATCAGCAATAGCCTGGAAGTCCTTCCCGTATTTCCGTACTCCTGGTTAAATGAGGCAAAACATGTTGTGAATGAAATTTAGTACAAGAACAGAGTTGCAGAAGTCATACCATTAACCGTTTGCTTGCCTTGTACTGCCAAAAGCTGCTCATCTGTTGTCCAGCGGGCATTAATTTTTTGGGTGCACTGGAACAAAAACGTAACAGTTGTGAGAATGATGGTAATATACAAACAAACACTAAGACGCCTCAGATTATAATGCACATATGCACAAGGGAGTCACCTCAGGCAGTCTGAATTCATCAATTCCATCTTCAATCTTCTGCTTAAGTCCACTGTTTAACTGCTTGGCATTCTGAACCTAAAGAATATATTATTTATTAAGTTAAACGCTTTAAAAATTAGTTGATTTCTGTACTGTCCAGATTATGTATAAAGTACATAATAGTTTACTTCCAAACAGTATTCAGAGGTTGCTCGAATTGAGAAAGTCAATATAAATGAAGGGGAATGTATACGTTTAAAAAAATAAGGGCAAGGACAAATATATAAAAAAAGAGATGTGTATCTGTCAAAGGAGCAAAGCTATGGAATAAGTGTGAGAAGAAATAAAAAATGTGTATTTCACGTTGTAAACTTAAGAAAATGTTTTAAGACATGGTTAATGGGTATACAACGGAAAACGAATAGATTTGAGTTTAATTATTGAATCAATATTTGACAAGTGTTTTTTGTTATGTATGTGGGTCAAAGACGAAAAAGGGTTTGAGCATAAAAACAGTAAGTGTAATACTGCTTTAAACTGTTGTTGTTTTTCCTAAAAGAAATTAAAAGGTTTTCTGTTTAGTTTAATTGCAATTTTGTTTTTCCGAGCAAAAAATAAATATCCTACATTTTCCCTATTTGCAGAAGACAAATAACAATCTTGTCAGGCGTATTTACAACAAAAATCAATTTATGACATATTAAAAGACTAATTAATTTCACCCCAAATACTAATTAGTTGTAATTTTACATTTTTTAAATTTGCCACTATCCTAGCTTTTGCCCATTTGTCAGTAAGAATGTTTTACTCATTTAAAACACAATCAAATTTAATATGCTCCCTTATTCTTTTATATATTTTAATATGTACACGTCAGAATAAGCATGTTGTTTGAATTTTTACATAAATATTGTGTTACACTGAATGACAATGTACCATTATTTCAACCAAATTTTGACATTTTATTCTCCAAAAACTTATTTGAAACCTTAAAAGTAGACACTTTACTTACATTTAATGTGCTTTCAATGGATATAAAATCACTTTTGTACATTTCTTTTGATGCGGACATCTTAATGTCTTTGACCTATATATATTGTAGAAATGTTACTTTTGTTTTTGTTGAGAAAAGTGAAGTTTAGCTAAATATGTATTAAAGGTAGGCATAATAAGCAAGGGCTTCGGCTATACCTTTTTCTGTGAATATGTGTATTTTGGAAATGAAATATTTGTGAGGACCGAAATTAAATTAGTTGAATTGTTAAATTGTTGTTGATAATGTCAGATAAATGTGTGAGGAGGAAAGAAAACATTAAAAATCTTCTTCAAAGGCTGTGACTGGCATTCATTGTTTTCAAAATGATTTGTTGGCCATCGTTTGGATCCTCTTGGAGATTCCTGGCGTACCTGTCGCTTCAGGGACACCAGCTCCATGTCGAGCTGCCGCAGGACCGAGTTAGCGGCGCTGGAGCTGCAGGAGACGGCCACCACGTCCTCCTGTGTGAGGTACATGCCTCTGGGAGGGCAGCACTTGGCCCGCTGGCTGTGGTGACGGTGCTGCAGGGTCTGGTGCTCTCTGCGTCCCAGTGCAATTTTGGAGCTCAGCGTCTGAGGCTCTGCATGACTCTGTCAGGAGGAAAAACAAATCCCTGCATTGAGACACTGGAAAAAGATGAAATATAAACACACGGTTCACAGGAACCTGTAAACAGCTTTTACATACTTTTGATTTGAATACGCATTTATTACAAATTCTCATTACCTCCTTCTTCGGCTCTTTGGTGGGGTCATAGTCACGGTCGTGGGCCTCAACAGGGTTGGCTTCTTCCATCTCTTCCTCACTATTATGGCAAAAGCAAAAATAAGAAGACCAGAAACACTAAACTTGAATCAACTTGTAAGTGAGCTCACAGATCAAAAGCGAGGCAAGTGAATGGATAAGTGACCTTTCATGTTGATTACTCCGGTTTGCCAGCTTTCGTGCTTGTCGGTCCATCAGACTCGTCCGGGATCGCGTTTTTTTCCACGAATAGTAGTACTTCACAAGACTGGATATGGATTTGTCCGGCAACTACAATCAATTATCAAATTCAAGAATTAATAAAGCAAAATATGAAATTGTAAATAATGATGGTTGCCTGGTTTTATGAAGTGACGTATCTGATGACTTCAATAGAGTGAATCTCACAAAGACTTTTATACCAAAATAAAATGGCATTATTAACAAAAAGGCGAATTACATTTTGCAGTAATAATGTTTTTTTTTTTAAAGAAATCAAGACTGCAATTATTTGATAAAAAATACAGTAAAACATTATTAAAATTTAAAGAACTGTTTTCTATGTGAACATGTTAAACTGTAATGTATTGCTATGATCAAAGCTGTATTTTCAGCATCATTACTCCAGTCTTCAGTGTCACATGATCTTCAGAAATCATTCTAATATGTTGATTTACTGCGCAGTTATTAATAATGTATTGTACAGTAGGGCTGCACGATTAATCGAATGCAATTGTCATGCGCATTTTGTTAGTAAAGCCGGTTCTGTAATCAGCAGTAAATCATCATCACGTGCTTTCAGATGGAGCAGCATTTACTACACATAGCTGTAGTTCACTGACAAGTTACGCAAAAAAATAAAAATAAATCCCAGACGATTTTATTGCGCGAGTATGAAATCGAAGAAATCGTTCACGATAATGACAGCTGTTTGCATAGCTTCTCAGTGAACTACGGCTCTGTGTAGTAAATGCTGCTCCATCTGAAAGCATGTGAAAATACCACATTTAATAACATATTTTTACTCCAAACTCACTTCATAACGTCAGTCGAGTGTTTGAAATAAATCCTTCTGTGAGATGATGTGGCTTCTTACACAGAATAAGGCACGCAACATATTTCATAGTATTTAAGCAGTGATAAAGGCATTGCATTATAAATATACTTTATTTTAGGGATGCACCATATCGGTATCGGGCCCGATACTGAGCTCTTGTACTCATACTCGTACTCATTAAAATGCCCCGAAAATGCGCTTATCACATGCCACACAGCATGTGATAAACGCCATATTCAAACAAAGAAACACCGAGTTCATTTATGTAAGTGAGTATAGCAAAATAAAGTAAACTGTGATAAATTATTCCCAAAAATTCTTTATACGTGGACTACCAGTAAAACTGATAAAAAATTTGTTCTGACTCCGTTTAACTCTTGAGTTCTTGTTATATTTTATTACCATTTTCTAAACTATAGCAAATAAACTGTGATAATGTGAGAAATGTTGAAGGTGTCTGAATAAATTTAGGTTTGACTGTATCTATTTGATAAATGAAGTTAACCAACTAACATTATACATACTCTTTTGGTTTCTGTACCCAATATTTTAAAAATGTACAAATGCAATAAAAATATTGGTATCGGTACTCGGTATCAGCAAGTACCAAAAATAAAAGTATCGGCATCGGGCAAGTACTGAAAAAAGTGGTATCGGTGCATCCCTAATTTATTTGAATGAAAATTATAATAAGAACTTAGATAAACCGTATATTGCTGTAGTCATGTGTTTATTAGTCACGTTGAATCAATGAAAGCAGTTGAATCTTCTGTTTATTCAGCTCCAGCGATAGGCATTTTCTGGGTTTCTTCTGCGAGGCATATTTGGAGTTTCAGCACGAGAGCGCCCTCTGGCCTTTGGATGGAGATTTACTGCTGATCACAGAACCGTGCTTCACTGAAAGATACGCATGACAATCGCAGCTTCTGTCGAATCGCGATCTCGATTCCATTTCGATTTATCGTGCAGCCCTACTGTACAGTATCATGTAATATCTTATTGGTTTTGGGGCTTAAACCTGGATGCATTTTTTCAGGATTCTTTAATGAATAGAAAGAACAGCAAATGTTTAATGATCAAAAAAACAGCATTTATTTGAAAGAAGCAGCACAACTGTTTTCAACATTGATAATAATCAGAAATGTTTGTTGAGCAGTAATCAGCATGTTATACTGATTTCTGAAGATCATGTGACACTGAAGACTGGAGAAATTATGCTGAAAATACAGCTGTGCATCACACTTTCAAACACATTTAAATAGAACAGTTATTTAAAATCTAACACTTCACAGTATTGCCTCACAGAAATAAACAATATTGAAAAATATATAAAAATGGAAAAAGGATTTTTTTACATTGAAATAATATTTTATAATATTACTATTTCTACTCTATGATTTCTGAATAGAGTATTAAGAGAATTCTTTCATGAACATTAAAAACAATATTAATTATTTAAGTTTTGTCCAGTGGTGTATATAAGTATACAAATTTAATTTGACATTGTAACAAAGATAATTATGCACATGACCTTAATGCAAAATTAAAAGATTTTATTCCACTGGTAAGGCTTTTATACATCATGGCAGTATTTGTTGAACAGTCTTGAACGTAAATTAGCATAAATTAAAAAGTAAATGCAATACAATGAAAAATTACTGTATTACAATAACATAATGATAATCGTTTAAAAACACACAAACCTGGATGCAATATATTATATCTCACTTCTCTTCCTGGTTCTGAGATTAAATGTGACCATGACACATTTATAATGAGATTAACCCTCTAGCTTGAAGACATGTCACTGTTAGCTCAGTAGCACTAGCAGTGACGACTCACCATCTGCTGGATCCGATGGAAGCTCTTCCCATGAAAACTGAACGCTTGTTCAAACAACACCTTGTCCTCCACCGTCCACTCATCAGGGAAGGGGGTGAAGTTTGGCAGATCAGCAAGGGACTTCTCGATGTTGTGTTTATGCCAGAAGAGCATGCCGAGAGCCTGTGGAGCACAGAAGACATACAAACGTTAGTAATCACTGACAACAAGCTATCTCTGAAGACTGTGCTCTCGTAACTCACCTGCTCAACATTATATCCATGCTTTTCTTTCGCAATTGCAATGTACTCATCCACTAAGGAGAAAAATAATACAGACACAAATAACCTGCATGATGTGGTCTCAATAAAAAAATTAAATGACAAAAAAGAAGCTGCAAATACTTACATTTAGAGTCAAGTATGGTGTGATATGGAGACCAAACCAACATGCCACCGTTGTCTTTATCGCTGTATTTTGTGGAGCCTACAACATTCCAATACAAAAAGTGTGTATTACATGTGTCAATAAGTTACATAAATATATTGTAATATTATTAACATATTCCTTAAAATGTGTTACAATTCAAATGCAATACGTTAATTCTACTTTCTAAATGAAAGACCCAAGTAAAGGGACAAATATTTTTTCTCAGCACATTATAAGAGTAATCATTCCCAAACATTCTGGGAACTAAGAAACAACAACAACAACAAAACCACAGGCTAAATAGTCGGAAAATTGTTGCTCCAAAAGTGTAAATAAGCGGTAACCTTTTATATAACATTCAATTCGTAATGTCTGGCCTGTCAACTGTTAATGTGATCGAGTTACTAGTTTTTATTAAAAAGCTATTCAGTGTCGCAGGTATTTGAGGGTTAAATCAGATTCCGTTTACAATTATGCACCCTATTGCTAAATACACAAATTAATTAGTAATTTAAAAGGCATTCTCAATTCAGTCCTGAATAGCACACAAAACTGCTATTTTATCGCCTTTATAAATGTACAAAAACCAACATTATTTATCATATGTCAAAGTTACTGGGTTATATTAGCTGATGAGTGGCTAAGCGAGAACGCTAACAACCTTTCACAAAAAGCTTTTCATGAGTACGTAATCATACACTACCATTCAAAACCGGTTTAAAATAATAATATTGTCCATTCGAACCCCCAAAATCCTTGAATGCACGTTTAAAATATTGAGTACACACAAATTGTTCGGAGCGATAAGTGTACCGAGGCTACCACAGTCAGTCAGGTTCTTAAAGGCGGAATGCTTTTCCCTACCTGGATCAAACTCAGGAATATAAGCTTGATAATCTGAGCCCACACGCATGCCCACATCTGAAAACAAGAAAAACTGTGTGATGTTTCGTACTTATTAAACCATTTGTATTTCATTAAAATATATAAACAACCTCCGCAGGGGTGTTCGAGGCTATACCGTGCTCGTCGTCGCTGCCGCTCTCGTCCGAAAAATGTCCATTCGAGGCGTTAGACGGGCTTTTCGTCCCATTTGAGCGACCTTTCCCCAGATATTCCGACCCTTTGTCCATCATTCCCGGCATAATGGCGATTCGTTGGATTATTTTGAGCAAAAATTAAATATGTCACCGCTACAGCATTTATCCTCTGCCCAGTGTCTCTGCGCAGCTGCGCCGCTGTGCACTCCGGTATCCCTCCGCTGCATCGCTCTCGTGTTCCCTTAGCTTCGCTGTCTCTATCTACATCGCTAACATCTTGTGTGTGTTTTCATCAACTGTTCACAGTAAATGTGCAAGTTTGCGTGATTTTTGTTATTTTGTTTTAACGTTAAACTTAAGTGTCCAGATCTTGTTTTCCTCGCGGAAGGAACTGTTACGCATGTAAACAAAGGTGAAACGCGGCTCTTGTGTGCGCCACTAGTGCATCCGTTCATTTTAAGCGCCTTTTCATTTTTCCTTTTGACATGTCAAACTATTCATCTTTTGTGCATTGCATTTATTAATAAACGGAGTAGAAAAGTTTTATATCTCGTAATGAATATCAGCTATTTTTAATGAATCGCAATTTATGCTGTTGACTATTCATAAACGCGTCTATTTTAAATGTGTTTTAAAGCCCCTAGTCTTCATGATCTGCAAGCTACACGTAATGTTTATAATAATTACAAAAGGATCTGTAGTTCTATCTTTGGTTTCAATCAGAAGGTGACTAAATTGAGATAATCAGAGTATTATTTCTATATGACATTCATGATTTGCTGCCCAAATCAGTGGCAGACTTTAGCTGGAAAATATGACTGTTATTGTCTTCTTGCATTATTGACAAACTATTTTCCTGTTTATCACTGTAAAGCTGCTTTGACACAACCAGTATTGTATAAAGCGCTACACAAATAAAGGTGACTTGACTAGACTACTATCATGAACACGCAAAATCTCTAGTGATTTAGTACACTATAGAAATCATCAAGCCAAACTGAATTATTGTTTTCAAAGTTTGTGGGTTAAATGAAAAGGTACACATAAAACGCACTACCTGGTATATCTCTGAATATCATCATAATTTTTACAACTCCTCTCCTGACTGCAAGTGGAAAATATTACTGATTGATAAGGCACGGTGTGGCCGATGCTGAACACATGTTAGTAAATTAGTAGATATATGCAAAACAGCTGAAAACAATCACTGGAGATGCATCAAACTCTCAGGCAGAGATTACTTTCTGCACTCTTATTGGTAGCCTACTGTAGTCACACTGCTTTGATGCTCATTTGTTTGAAGTTCAGCCTTACAACATCTGGTGAACTCATACCTGCAAAAATCTCACAATGAAAAGACGCTTGAGTAATAGAGAGATACTTTGTTCAATTTGTAGTCCTAAAACCTGAAACGGAATTAGCGCTTTGGAGCCATGGCTACCTCTGAGTCTGAAACATTTCCTCAAATAATTACAAACAATTATAATAATTATATATTTTATTGAAGCAAATGTAATTCCACATAATATTCAAGAACTTTTGCCAAAAAAAAAACAAAAAACTGCATTTTCACTTGTTGCATGAGGAAATTGTTTACTTATTTCTGATTGAAAAACTACTGAGAAGTTGCTTCCAACCACAACAGACCTTATTTCACTCAGAGATTCAATACAGCTAATCTATACAGTAGAGAACAGATTTTTCTATTCTGTGGTATGTGCACAAGTGGCTGTGACTAACTCACATTCAGCGCTCCTGCACATGAGATTGAGTGAAGTGAAAACCAAAAGATGTGCCCTGCATCAAACAGTCTGTCAAGCTCTGGTGCTTAAAGCAAGAAAACACAATCACCTCAGATACAAACTAGTTTGGCACAATCTTTTACCACAGGCACTTCATATAAGAAAAGCTCATGGAAGGAAATAACAGGACATTACGATGTATAGGCTAGATGGAAAGACACAGAAACAGCTTACATTGTGGAAATGATTGGGTTTTGTGACTTGATCAAAGCACTTGATCTGAGGTACAGTATGTGATACTGAACCACAAGCACTTCAATTAAGTTCAGTTGCTGTGATTGCAGCCTATAGAGAAAGCAGAGGGAAAATTCAAGAGGAGCTCTGTAATTTTTCATACTTACCATACATAACGATCAGTGGACGAGCCGAACTACACAGCCATATATAAAGTGACGTAACATGTGGCCAAGTATGGTGACCCATACTCGGAATTAGTGCTCTGCATTTATCCCATCCAAAGTGCACACACACAGCAGTGAACACACACACCGTGAACACACACCCGGAGCAGTGGGCACCATTTTTTATGCTGCGGCGCCCGGGGAGCAGTTGGGGGTTCAGTACCTTGCTCAAGGGCAGCTCAGTCGTGGTATTGAAGGTGGGAGAGAGCGCTGTACATTCACTCCCCCCACCTACAATCCCTGCCGGTACGAGACTCAAACCCACAACCTTTGGGTTACGAGTCCAACTCTCTAACCATTAGGCCACGGCTTCCCCCAATTATATGAGCTTAACAATCCACTTAATCAAAGGTTGGACATTGTGCAGTAGACATCTACAGACTTCCTACTTTCCGAGAGGATCATCAAGTGTGTTACCACTGATAATGCCACAAACAACATCAAAACACTGCAATTAAATCACTGGATGAGGATACAGTGTTTTGCCCATCGTCTTCATTTAACCATTGGTGAATGTCTAATAAAAAGGATAATAAATCTTCATTGTTTTTATCTATCATTTTGTAATACATTTTTAACTGTAATATTATTCATTGGTTAACCTTATTAAATCATAATTATAGAGATAAATATTTTAAACATTTTTAAAATATACATGCTACTTGTCTCATGAAGTGTGATTGTCAGCTGTTGATTCAGCATGTTTAAACATATCCCTCTCCCCTTTCAATATAAACGGAGAGATGTGTGCAGCTGGCGTAGCAAGTACCTTCTCAAATACTTGGAAAAGATAGCAAGAACTGGCCATTGCTCAGCAACAGCTATAGGCTTGCCTGCTCATAAGCTCATCGCTGAGACACCAGCAAGATGAGACAGTTCTGCAAGCTGACAAAAAGACCGGACATTTGACTCTAACATGGTAGGACATGGATGTTCTTGAATCTATGAACAGAGCATTGAGTCCTTGGAGTTCACAGATGCCTTGTCTGGAGAAGAGCATGCGAGCGTTTCATACTTCATCTTTTAAATGAGCAGGTTCTCAATCCACAGGATGATGACACTCAGCTCACCAAGGAGATCAAGATGAGAAACAGGCAGACCAATCCACACAGGAGCTGTTTGACAGGGCTTCCTTCTTGACCCTCACTTTAAAACCATTAACACAGAATGAGTGGACATGAAGGGCAATGTTGCACCAGGGATGGAGAGTCTTGAAGCTGAACAAAGAAAGTCTGTTGAGAAGTCTCATTACGACCAGTCGAAGATGCTAGAGAGCAGAACTTCCTAAGAAACAGAAGAAAAGTCTGAGCAGCATCTTCTGAATTGCTTTATGCCAATGGCAAGCTGTCCCTCATTCAGAGAGAGAGAGAGAGTCCATTGAAATGGAGATTAACAACTATTTGACAGTTTAAGTTGATGGTGAGGCCAAACCTCCTGGAATGATGGAAGCAGCACCAGGTCAATTCTCCATGAGTGTCCAGCCTGGCAAAGAATACATGTGCATCCCTGCTACAAGTGCTATATTCTATATTTTCTGCAATAATTTTTTTTTTCTGTTACTTAAGTTGAATTTATTTTATTGCTTTGAGAAGATGATGCTAGAGAAAAGTTTATAATATTGGTCTGCTCACACAGACTCTAAGGCCCAATCCCAATTCTATTTTATACCCCTTCCCCTTCCCCTTCCCTTTGTCCCTTGAAACAGAGTGTCAAGGGGTAGGGGTGAAAATATTCCCCTAAGAATTGGGACACCACTACTA
>NW_015536466.1:543289-545109 GCF_001515605.1 Sinocyclocheilus anshuiensis | reverse complement strand
ACACACACACCGTGAACACACACCCGGAGCAGTGGGCACCATTTTTTATGCTGCGGCGCCCGGGGAGCAGTTGGGGGTTCAGTACCTTGCTCAAGGGCAGCTCAGTCGTGGTATTGAAGGTGGGAGAGAGCGCTGTACATTCACTCCCCCCACCTACAATCCCTGCCGGTACGAGACTCAAACCCACAACCTTTGGGTTACGAGTCCAACTCTCTAACCATTAGGCCACGGCTTCCCCCAATTATATGAGCTTAACAATCCACTTAATCAAAGGTTGGACATTGTGCAGTAGACATCTACAGACTTCCTACTTTCCGAGAGGATCATCAAGTGTGTTACCACTGATAATGCCACAAACAACATCAAAACACTGCAATTAAATCACTGGATGAGGATACAGTGTTTTGCCCATCGTCTTCATTTAACCATTGGTGAATGTCTAATAAAAAGGATAATAAATCTTCATTGTTTTTATCTATCATTTTGTAATACATTTTTAACTGTAATATTATTCATTGGTTAACCTTATTAAATCATAATTATAGAGATAAATATTTTAAACATTTTTAAAATATACATGCTACTTGTCTCATGAAGTGTGATTGTCAGCTGTTGATTCAGCATGTTTAAACATATCCCTCTCCCCTTTCAATATAAACGGAGAGATGTGTGCAGCTGGCGTAGCAAGTACCTTCTCAAATACTTGGAAAAGATAGCAAGAACTGGCCATTGCTCAGCAACAGCTATAGGCTTGCCTGCTCATAAGCTCATCGCTGAGACACCAGCAAGATGAGACAGTTCTGCAAGCTGACAAAAAGACCGGACATTTGACTCTAACATGGTAGGACATGGATGTTCTTGAATCTATGAACAGAGCATTGAGTCCTTGGAGTTCACAGATGCCTTGTCTGGAGAAGAGCATGCGAGCGTTTCATACTTCATCTTTTAAATGAGCAGGTTCTCAATCCACAGGATGATGACACTCAGCTCACCAAGGAGATCAAGATGAGAAACAGGCAGACCAATCCACACAGGAGCTGTTTGACAGGGCTTCCTTCTTGACCCTCACTTTAAAACCATTAACACAGAATGAGTGGACATGAAGGGCAATGTTGCACCAGGGATGGAGAGTCTTGAAGCTGAACAAAGAAAGTCTGTTGAGAAGTCTCATTACGACCAGTCGAAGATGCTAGAGAGCAGAACTTCCTAAGAAACAGAAGAAAAGTCTGAGCAGCATCTTCTGAATTGCTTTATGCCAATGGCAAGCTGTCCCTCATTCAGAGAGAGAGAGAGAGTCCATTGAAATGGAGATTAACAACTATTTGACAGTTTAAGTTGATGGTGAGGCCAAACCTCCTGGAATGATGGAAGCAGCACCAGGTCAATTCTCCATGAGTGTCCAGCCTGGCAAAGAATACATGTGCATCCCTGCTACAAGTGCTATATTCTATATTTTCTGCAATAATTTTTTTTTTCTGTTACTTAAGTTGAATTTATTTTATTGCTTTGAGAAGATGATGCTAGAGAAAAGTTTATAATATTGGTCTGCTCACACAGACTCTAAGGCCCAATCCCAATTCTATTTTATACCCCTTCCCCTTCCCCTTCCCTTTGTCCCTTGAAACAGAGTGTCAAGGGGTAGGGGTGAAAATATTCCCCTAAGAATTGGGACACCACTACTACACCGTCACACGTCATCATACGTCGTCTAGCTCCTACAATACACACACCTATACTGGTGTGCATTAGAGCCTTTAACTACCATTCTATATTAATGCGCTGCTTACTGACACACACACACACACACACACACACACACA
>NW_015536466.1:541038-543085 GCF_001515605.1 Sinocyclocheilus anshuiensis | reverse complement strand
TCTGATCTGATAGTGAAACACTGTGAGAGAGTGAGAGTGTGTGAAACAGGAGTCAGCTTCTGTCTGCTGTCTGGACTCATTCACACACACACACACACACTCACACACACTCACTTACACACACACACACACACACACACACACACACACACACACACACGCAAAAAAGAGAAGCCGGTTTACGCTAAAATAATTCATACCCCTTCGTTTGAAGTGTGGTCCCGAAAAATCTTAATTTGAAGGGCTATCTGGCCCTTACCCCTACCCCTCCAACCAAAAGAGAATCGAGACAGAAAGGGGCTAAGGGGTAGAATTGGGATTCGGCCTAAGTGAGAGCGGAGAGAATTCGTAAGTGAGTGCCTTGTACAGTATTTGAGAGTGTGCATCCAGTTTTGTGTGAGAGCAAAGGAAATCCATGCAAGCAAAGAACATTACAAGGATGAGCTCTTGTGTTACAGAAGAGAACAGAATGTTAACTTCAGAACAGATCAGGGCTGCATTTCTTAAAAGCATCGTAAGGTCAGTTGCTCGTAGAGACCATTAATGGTTCTATGATTTACTTAGGCTTATGATGCTTTTGGGAAATGCATCCCAGAATAGAATGTTAACTTCAGAACATAACAAAAAAATTACTTCAGAAGAAAACAGAATAGAACGTTAATTTCAGAATAGAAGTGAGAGAAAAGTTAATATCAGAACAGAACATAATGTTAATTTTAAGAACAGAACCAAACAGAATGTAAACTTCGCAATAGAACAGAACATAATGTTAACTTTTAAATGGAACAGAAAAGAATGTTAACTTCAGAATAAAACAGAACATTAATTTCTAAACAGAACAGGACAGAAAGTTAACTCCAGAACAGAGTGTTAATTTCAGAATATAGAAAGTTAAGAACATTCACTTTAGAATAAAGCAGAAAAGAAAAGAACATCATGTTAACTTCAGAACTCCGGTGTTCTCCGCGGTGACAAATCAAAACGCCTCTGATTGGTCATTGCATTGATAAACTCAACAGAAACGCGTGTGATTGGTTATAATGTCCAACGCTGCAAACAAGGTGTAAAAAGAAACCTGATGCAACGTGAGCAAATCTATTGTAAATGTAACACTTTTCATTCATTTCACATTTCACTTTAGTCGTGACAACCGTAATAGATCTAGCTTAATTGTGCAGGGGCATTGAATTTGGGGGGCCATTTTTGTTCTTTTTTGTGGCATTTGTGTCCCAAGCCGACCCTGGTAAAGATGTTAATGAAGAACTATCCTCATGAGAAACGCCCACAGAGAGTGAGCCAGGCTGATTTCGGGATAGTGTACAATCATATAGTACTCGCAGCAGTATGCAGTATGCGGTTATTCAGCCTGAGCACGTGCGTGCGCGTTCATCACACCTTGATCCACAGCACCTGCAGCTTCACAAACGTCCCGCTCCTTCGTGCTTCACTTCACCCACTGCTCATTGTTCAATAGCGAAGCTCCGTGATTGGCTCCTTCACATGGCAGTTTATTTAGAGTCGCCGTTTCCCGCCATCGCCCCCCTTAACGTGTGAGCGCGCGCATCAGCACACGCATGGCCATAGCCAGAGTTTGAAAATTAGTGAGGTCTGGGTGGGGTTATGAATTGTGCTATAAAAACCCCACATACAACTCATTAAAGGCGTCATATGATGTTGCTAAAAAGAACATTATTTTGTGTATTTGGTGTAATGAAATGTGTTTATGCGGTTTAAGGTAAAAAAAAACATTATTTTCCACATACTGTACATTATTGTTTCTCCTCTATGCCCCGCCTTTCTGAAACGCGTCGATTTTTACAAAGCTCATCGGTCTGAAAAGCGAGGTGTGCTGTGATTGGCCAGCTATCCAGTGCATTGTGATTGGCCGAATACCTCAAGCGTGTGACGGAAATGTTACGCCCCTTAACATGCCGTGATGCCCTGTCCCAGCAGGACTAGACAAAACCAATAAAACCCATTACAAATGAGGCATTTGTTGCAACCAGTGGGGACAGAATTACTGATTATAATGACTTATACTGTCTTT
>NW_015536466.1:537761-540632 GCF_001515605.1 Sinocyclocheilus anshuiensis | reverse complement strand
ATGGCAAGGCAAGGCAAGTTTATTTATATAGCACATTTCATACACAATGGTAATTCAAAGTGCTTTACATAAAAGAAAAGAAAATAAAACAAGGAATTTAAAAACTTTGTAAATGATTTAAACATTGATTTAAGAGGTTTAAAATGAATTTAAAACAGTTAAGAATAGAAAATGATTATACATAAAATATAGTGCAATTAGTTCGGACATTGCACAGTGCTCATTCAGTAAATGCACAGCTTTTTTAGCACATCTGATATCTTCTGAAGATCGGGAGGTGCAAGATTCGATCGGTGAACGCCTCACATTACCAGATATTCCGCGCCGAACATCGGGACCGATCGAGGGGCTCGACAAGATTTGTCATCCGATTCTCAGGAGGGGGAAATCGGGGCTAAATCGGGCTAAAAATCCTGTAGTGTGAGCCAGGCTTTACACAGTAAAATCCTGAGTGTTAAATGAACACTGCTCCGAGCATATATGGTCCCACTCCTTTAGATGTTAATGTTTATTGAAAATAATAAAATTTGAAGACACCGTTGTGGAGATAAGTGTTTGCTTTAGTTGGGATCTTGACTCTTGAACATTAGTTTCTTTTTGGTTGCTGTAACTGTGTTTATGAAACACATTTGTTATGGCAAGAAACCCAAGAGAAGATGTGATCACAGAATATTGGACATTTTCACTGATGTCATCAGTGGTGATGCATAATTTTGTTAATATTATTGATCAGAACTGCATCTTACAGAAATACAAAGAGCTTTAAAAACACTCTGCACACCAGTCTAGAACGCCTGTACTGTTTAGACACACAGACATCAAAGATCAGCATATGAATCTCAACAATGGTGACGATCATCAGACAGATTCATGCTGCAGTGCATTCTGGGTGCACCAATCATAACTCATCCATGGCTCCCAGCATGCATTGCGATATGAATAAATTATGCAGCTGCATTGTCTTAGGATTTTCTTTTATTCTTACTGTTTGCTTTTATTTTTGTTGTGACTTTTTACTGCCTTGTTTTGTGATGTTCAAAAATCATATCAAGATGATCAGAATATTGTGTCACCATCGCTGAGATTCATATGCTGATTCTTCATGTCTATGAACCTTCTTTATGAGCCATATTTTTAAAAATGGCTTATAAAGTTTCCTCACGTTCTCATAGTTCTATAATAGAACTGCAATAATACAGAAATCATAAAAGCACTACAGATTTAGATAAAATGCAATCAGAGACTCAGACACATAAAGCTATTTTATCATAAGTTTCTTGCCATCACATATGTGCTTTATAAACACAATTGTAACAACCAAACAGAAACTTATGTTTAACAAGTCAAGGGTCAAGAGGCAACTAAAGCAAACACTATTCACCAAAACGGTAAGTTGAAGAAAAAAAAAACATCTAAACCTTAATTCTCAATAAAGAACTTCTGTTTTAGATACTCCAGAAATAAAGTCTAACTGGTTAGTAATGCATGAAGCTGGTGATGTTGTTTGTGGAGTTGTTTAATTATCTTCTGCTGAGATCTTGGGAGATTTAATGTCTTTTATTTCAGTTGATTTCATCTAAGGCTGTGGCTGAAGTCAGTTGTAGTTCTTGTGTTTCTCTTTTCTTCAGTGATTCTGCTTGTTAACAGCAGGTGTTCATTACTAATGATCAATCAGCACTTAATTAATCACAGAATTATCTCATTAACTTTAACACTGCTTCAGTGTTACTTTAACACTCTTTTAGAGTGGGACCATATATGCTCCGAGCAGTGTTCATTTAACACTCAGGATTTTACTGTGTAGTGGGAGCATATACAGGCTAAACAAGAGCGGTGCAAGAATTGAGCCTTGTAACACTCCCTTTAAATACACTAAATACTTTAAAAGAGACAGACATGTAGATGTTTGTGAAAGATGTTTTCTGTTTTGGAGGAATGAGCGTTGTTAAATTATATCATATTGCACCATTACTATAGGTTAGGGGTGTATAATTTTATCAGTTGTTTATTATTCATTCAACAATACCCTATTACAGTAATAAATCTATATTATACGTTAATAATAGTATTACTGTTATAGTTTTCATTAATAAACATATAGATGATATTATGATAACTTTGTCTAGTGCTCTTATGAATGTTGTTAGCATGATTTTGTGAAAATTTAACTACAGTACTCAATGAAATAGCATAGACTTCTTGCTTTGCCGAATGTGATATCCTGTCAGCAATAACATGTCCGTGGGCTCTTTTGATTACTGTCAGTTTAAGTGCTGGCGATCATTGCAGTGTTGCCAGATATTGCTATGAAAACAAATAAAAACCGAATAAATGTGTAAATGTCAATAAATAGAAATAAATAGATAAATAGGTCAATAAATAAATAAATAAAATAGACAGTGTGTAAAAAGGTAACAAAATAGACTATATACAGTATCACTATCCAATGTATCAATGACAACACTTCAATACAGGAATCTGCTCATTTAAAATTCACTCCGAGTGAATTATTTCCAATATATCTCAGCATCTGCAGATGACTAATGAAATTAGTCCCTCTGACTATATACAGCTTGCTGTAAGAGCAACTGCGATAATAACAATAACCGCAATGTAAATTTAAATATCAAATAAAAATAAACAGCATATATGTGGGCCCACACGCACACACATACACACGCATTCATCAACCCCCACCGTTGCAGGCCTGGATTGTTGCTAGGGTGCGTTGTGGCGAATTAAAACACAAAACTGGCC
The DNA here is from genome assembly GCF_001515605.1 of Sinocyclocheilus anshuiensis. Classification (NCBI taxonomy): domain Eukaryota; kingdom Metazoa; phylum Chordata; class Actinopteri; order Cypriniformes; family Cyprinidae; genus Sinocyclocheilus; species Sinocyclocheilus anshuiensis. The sequence goes on along the minus strand of NW_015536466.1, from coordinate 537,875 downwards.
TCTTTACTCTACACAGCAAAATCCCCGGTGTTAAATTAACACTGCTGGGTGTCTATATGTGTCCACACTACAGAGTGTTAAAAGTAACACTGAAGCAGTGTTAAAGTTAATGAG
>NW_015536466.1:528188-535752 GCF_001515605.1 Sinocyclocheilus anshuiensis | reverse complement strand
TCATTAATAACCATTGCTATATAGATGATAACTTTGTCTAGTGCTCTTATGAATGTTGTTAGCATGATTTTGTGAAAATTTAACTACAGTACTCAATGAAATAGCATAGAGTTCTTGCTTTGCCGAATGTGATATCCTGTCAGCAATAACATGTCCGTGGGCTCTTTTGATTACTGTCAGTTTAAGTGCTGGCGATCATTGCAGTGTTGCCAGATATTGCTATGAAAACAAATAAAAACCGAATAAATGTGTAAATGTCAATAAATAGAAATAAATAGATAAATAGGTCAATAAATAAATAAATAAAATAGACAGTGTGTAAAAAGGTAACAAAATAGACTATATACAGTATCACTATCCAATGTATCAATGACAACACTTCAATACAGGAATCTGCTCATTTAAAATTCACTCCGAGTGAATTATTTCCAATATATCTCAGCATCTGCAGATGACTAATGAAATTAGTCCCTCTGACTATATACAGCTTGCTGTAAGAGCAACTGCGATAATAACAATAACCGCAATGTAAATTTAAATATCAAATAAAAATAAACAGCATATATGTGGGCCCACACGCACACACATACACACGCATTCATCAACCCCCACCGTTGCAGGCCTGGATTGTTGCTAGGGTGCGTTGTGGCGAATTAAAACACAAAACTGGCCTCTTTACTCTACACAGCAAAATCCCCGGTGTTAAATTAACACTGCTGGGTGTCTATATGTGTCCACACTACAGAGTGTTAAAAGTAACACTGAAGCAGTGTTAAAGTTAATGAGGTAATTAAGAGATTCATTGAGTGATGATTGACCATTATTAAGGACACCTGATGTTAACAAGCAGAATCACCAAAGAATATCACAATTTTTAAAGTGACCATTATAGTGGTTAGTGTTTACTTTAGTTGGTCTCTTGACCCTTGACTTTTTAATTTTACATTTTATTTGGCTGCTTTATTTTGACGTGATCATGATGTAGTGACTGAGATAAGTTTTCTTTACCCACCGTTGCAGGCCTGGATTGTTGCTAGGGTGCGTTGTGGCGAATTAAAACACAAAACTGGCCTCTTTACTCTACACAGCAAAATCCCCGGTGTTAAATTAACACTGCTGGGTGTCTATATGTGTCCACACTACAGAGTGTTAAAAGTAACACTGAAGCAGTGTTAAAGTTAATGAGGTAATTAAGAGATTCATTGAGTGATGATTGACCATTATTAAGGACACCTGATGTTAACAAGCAGAATCACCAAAGAATATCACAATTTTTAAAGTCACCATTATAGTGGTTAGTGTTTACTTTAGTTGGTCTCTTGACCCTTGACTTTTTAATTCTATTTGGCTGCTTTATTTTGACGTGATCATCATGTAGTGACTGAGATAAGTTTTCTTTACTGTTCAACACTGTGAACAACATAAGATCTGGAATTTTCAGTATAATCAGACAGATGTTTCAAAAACATATTTAATTTAGACACACAGACATCAAGAATCAGTGTGAGAATCACAACAACGGTGACCATCAAAAAAGCATGCTGTAGCCAATCAAAACTCATCCATGACTCCCATCATGCATTGCAGCATGAATAAATTATGAGCAGAATTGTCTTTGTAATTTCTTTTATTCTTACTATTTTCTTTTATTTTTGCTGTTTTTTTTTTGTGCACAAGAGTTTTCTTAACTAAACACTAACACAAACTAGTCTAACAAACAAACAAATATACATACACTCATGTGTACATACAAAAGGGGAGCAAAGTGGATGAAAGAGATCATTAGAAGAACAGGGAAGCTATGGAAAATGAGTCAGGTAACCACCTGAGTGATACCATCAGCGCCGTTTTATAATGGGGTCTACAGCTTATCCTAAACCTCTGTTTCGTTTAGTTAAATGTATGATACTTGCATTGCCTTAGCCTGGCATGAGCGTCCGGATGCAGTCTCGGATGAAAGTCTTGATGGTTTGGAGGGTCGGTGGTGTAAGAGTCGCGATCACCTTCTTCCGGGTTTGAAGAGTGCTGAACTCCAAAAATATGTTATTCTGACTGTGGTGGTCGGGAGAGTTTTCTCCCAGATGAAGATGATGAAGAGCTAAGAGGCGTCAGCTGAGATCCAAGGATCGTTGGTGAATGTAAAGATAAGGCCGAAGCCTGGTGCAGACTTAAGGGTTGCAGAAGGGTGCTAGGTCATATCCACATCTTCTCAGAATCTAACAGAACTGCAGACTGAAGGCAGGTCACTGATGTGAGGCCTTTAAAATCTGAGAAGATTCATGCCTCTCAGGATGGGCTTGTCCAATGAGAAAGGCTGAAATTACAAGCGGGAGGTTGGAAATACTGGGGAGTTTTACGACCCTTTGTCTGAGAGCATGGTAATTTGCATATGGAACTCGATTGGGTGTTGATGCAAAATTACTAAAGATTCTTAGAACACTAATATATTGCCTGTGTACCAACATAACGTTTAGATCATCAGAAGACGAATTCATAGATACTAAACATGGTAAGACATGAATGAGTGGTTCTATCATAAGCATGCATAAAACAGTATACAATACAAAAGACAATATACAAGAACAGTAACAACATACATAGTATATGCGTGTTCATTCAAAGAAAGGTTTTCCTATGAATTAATTAGAGAAGAGTCCATTTTTATGGCCATTATGTGTCTGTTTTAGAGAGACTTGAGTAAGAGTTGCTCTGCATGCATTCCTTTGAGCAATAAAACTAGTGTTATCAGATGATTTGTCCTTGGTTGCCATGGAACCAGAGGCCTGTTCTGCCCTATTGAGGTGTTAGTTGCATTTCGGGGGAAGGGTCCATAGACCCTCATAGTTGGCCCTTTGGTTAGGTGAAGGGGGCGTTGGAGATTATTTCTTAAATATACACATATGAATATGCTGTTTGTCACTGTTGTGGAGATTCATACGCTGATTCTTGATGTCTGTGTGTGCCTAAAAGAAAGACCTTTTAGAAGTTTTTTTTTTTTAAATCAGAACAGCTTGAAAGAAATCTTTCCAAAATTGATAGAAAATACAGAATCTTTCACTGTGGAATCACAAGGCTGTTGTAATCAATAAAGGACACTTAACTCAGAGATTTGACTCTAAATGAGTTCAGTGATTCAGGCCAAATAGTGATTATGCTTAAAAAAAAACATCACCACCTGATGATTTTTGCTCTTTGCAAAAGTCCGGCTGTTGTAATTCAGTTAAAGCAGCCAAATAAAATGTAATATTAAAAAGTCAGAAAAGGGTCAAGAGCCCAACTAAAGTAAACACTGACCACTATAATGGTGACTTAAAAATTGTGATTTTCTTCTTTGGTGATTCTGCTTGTTAACATCAGGTGTCTTTAATAATGGTCAATCATCACTCAATGAATCTCTTGATTACCTCATTAACTTTAACACTTCTCCGGTGTTACTTTTAACACTCTGTAGTGTGGACACACCCAGCAGTGTTCATTTAACCCCGGGGATTTTGCTGTGTACGCATCAACAGATTAATTGGCCTTGTGCTCTTGTGAAGAATAAATGTCTGAGCTATGTCAGGTTTTTTCATGGTTTGCAGTATTTGGCAAATAGCTCTTTTAATACCTCAAAGTCATCAACATCGTCATCAGATGTAAACATGTTGAATACTTCGATTGCATCGTCTCCTGCAGTGTGCAGAAAAGTGGCACACTTTATTTTTTCCAACTTCCCTGAGACTCCACTCACGATCAGATACAATTTATATCGCTGAATCCAACCTCTCCAGTTTTCGGCTAGGTTTCCCTCCAAGCTGAGAGATCCCGGGGGCTTCAATCGATCCATGGTTTTTCATTTAATAATGTCTGACACCATGTGATGTACTGACGACAAGGAGACCACACATGGTTGCCCTGAACGGGCTTTACTCGTTTGTAGCCAGTAATAAAGATGTTGGTGCAATAACACCTCACAGCGTTCATTCCATTACCACACAACATATACACATCACACATGACACTAACCCATGCTAGGAACTCTGTTAAGCACCTTTCACACACAACATACACTGCTAGATTACAAGTAATTTCATCATCCATGTTTTCGGACATGTTGAATCATAGTGTTGACAATAACATTCATCGACTCTTTAAGATCAGCATATCTTTACTCTCATGCTCTGATTTTATTTCATTTTGTAACAGTTTCCTGTGACAGCATCATTTGCTCATCTTCTTGTCTTCTTCTTCTTGTTTTGTCTTCGGACAACAGTCCCTATTGGAAGGCAGTAGATGTGCATGGGTATGTTCTTATAGTAGCTTGTCACCCAGGGCCTTTAGCAAGAAACACAGAGAGAAGAAATCAGCAGAAATCTTTTGTTTTCAGGTCTCGGGTAAAAGCATGTATGTGTGCTTCAACATGGCCATGTGTAAATGGATGCTTTCACGTAATGTTACAACCACATGAATTTATTTCAGAGACAGAAGCAGCCTGTTAAGTGTTTTGCTCAAGGACATTATAGTGATGGTTTATGTCTCTTTGGAGTACCAAACCCCTTACACTCAGCACCCCAAACCACAGCAGACTATTCATGAGCTCATTAGCAACATATTACCTAATATTTGACCTATGAAAGCTTTTTGATGAGCTAGTTTTTTGGAAAGAATAGTTCATACTTCGCTGTACGCTGGTTGAGGCTGAGGAACATCAGACTTCTCCAGCAGATCCGATTCTCTTCTCGTCTTACTTGGTCCAGCTCCTGTTGTCTCTTCTCCTCTCTTCCAATGCTTTCCTTCAGGTCCTGTTCTATACGGGCCAGCTGTACAACACACACTATTTAACGTTGCATAAATGTCTCTTTACGAGATCAAGAGTTCAGAAACAATAATTTTGTCCTCAGCTACCGCAAAAATAGAAAAAAAAATGTATACAGTATACTTTCTTTTCTTTATTAAACCACTGTTCAATGCTTTTCAAAAAGTGATTAAAATGACCTCTTCCAGCAAACATCTTTGGTCTTCTGCTTTTCTTTGCTGTTCATTCAGTGTACGTGAAGCTGGTTCTTCTCTTTTCTGAACTAAAGGAGAGCTCAGCAGTGGAAATAAACATGGCCTATAAGAACACAAAGATGTATCTGTATAGCACAACCTATCATTGCTTTGAGTAGAATTACATCCCACAGAGTTTGTTTCTGTTCTGCCACAATTATCATAATGTCAAAAGTAATGCAATAAATTCAGATTTTTTTCTCATAATTATCAGTATTTAATTATTTTGCCCTGTTCAACATCAGCTCTGAAACTATCAATAGAAACTGTGTAGGATGAGTAATGATATTACATTTTATTATCTGTACGTTATTATTCTGCATTCTTCACTATAGATATTTTATGTTTTAAGTTGTTTGCACCATAAATTTCACCGACTTTGTGTATCAAACTGCTCCAAAACTAGATGTTCAGCTGGACCAGATCTGTCTGTCAGGTTCAAGAAAACTTCATTTTTTAAAATTGTTTATTTTTTAGCCTTTCAAACAAGGCTTTGTCAAGTATGTCTTGACAAACGCTTATAGTTAAAAATTAGGGGGGGGGGAAAGTTATAATTTTATTACTAGAAATAAGTTCATGTTAAGCTCAGTTGACAGTATATTTGTAGCATAAAGTTAATTATCACAAAAATTACTTATTTTATTTAAAAAATAACACAAACTTGTGTTATAATGATGCACTTGTCATGCCAATGTGTTAAAATAAATAAACAAATACTCACTGTTAATCAATGATATAATATACAATACAAAAGACAAACAATGCTCATATTAACATGATCTTAGTGTGGAAAAAATGACTTCCTGACCTATTCTGTGTAAAGTTGTGAAGAATTGTACAGTTTTGTTGCCATGACAACGTAACAGCTAAAACTCTAAAACAAGAACTTCACAGCTCAAAAAAAGTTTTAAATTAAAGCTTTAACTGAAAAATAAGAGTCAATGTTAATAAATGTTAAAATTATAAGCTTCACATTTCTACTTCAAAATCCTCCAAAAATCATCCTCATTCATATTCAGTGTGTCTCATCATAACCATTAGAAACATTAAACAGTCCTGAAAAATCTGACCAAAAATTATTTATTTCAATTAAAATAAATGTCTATAGCTTTGCATACCTCTGTTCTGTCCGTTCCATCTGCTCATCTGTCAAGAAATCTGTTTCCATGTTTTTGTCTAAAGTGCTCTAAAAAAATTAAATAAGATGAAATTGATTTAAATGCATATTGTCTCAAGTATGAGTATTATTGCAGCCCTTTTCAAATGTTTTGAAAAAGGAACGCATGTGGGGATTTAGCCTGTCAAACACTGTCAAACGTACTGAAGCCTGTCATGAGGGAAACTGACACCAGCGAAACTCCACCTGACTGCAGGTTATTTACCACGTCCTCCTCTCAGGTGCACAAACACATTAGGAGGATTGTAATGTTTGATCAATTCATCTCTGATTGACAGGTGTCATTTCACTCTTTGCTTCATGGAATAACATCAGTAAAATCAGTGTGGAATGATTTGATCTTTCAGAGACCTGCACATTATTATGTATCCTTGTGTAGAATACACATGTAAGCAGGTATAAAGCACTCATTTCAATTAAATGTACACAAATCAATTTCTAAAACTGTGACATTGATCTGATCAGAAGTGTTTGTAAAAGACACTCACCTGATTTTGAGTGTCCATTCTGCTTCTCTCTGACCTGCTTGTCTTCTTTCTCACTCGCTGTGCACCTTTTTCTTTAGCATTGTTCTTCAATAATGCAGCACTTCTATGGTTTCTCCTTCCATGACTTCAGGTTTCCTTTGGTGTGATCGTACTCCTTCCATCAGTCCTCACATCTAATTAGATTCTTTAAGTGCTGCTGTCTTCACGCTTGAATAAATCATAAGAACTAGCAAATTAATGTGCACATTGTGCAGAGCCTGAGTGTTATTTAACATACTGCTTTTGTTATATGTTCATTGTTTTCTTAATGCATTTATAAATTTAAATGTAAAATTTGAGCAAGCATCATTATGTTTGGGACCAATTTTAATTTCAAACAAATATATTCTTCATTTTCCATTCTATTTCACAGTTTTAAATTTGTAGTCAAACTATTTAAGTGGTTAAAACTGCTTAGGTTTTACTGTACATTGTGTTTCCATACATTCTGGTTTCAGCATATAGAAACTGAAACATGTATTACACATACCTTGAATGTGCATTTGTAGTGTAGTTCATATCTTAGAAATATATATATGTTTTAAAAACTGTACTTGCAAATAATATTAATAAAATAAAAGGCCACTTTAGTGAACTTAAAAAGAGACACTTTCATGACCATGTTTCTTAACACAATTAAGTACACTTGTAAAAAGAGCACTTTGCAATAATGACACATCCTCACATTAATATGATAGTTTGGTAGTATGACAAGTTGGGGGAAGTGCTAGAGCCTACTCCAGCTATTTGAATGATGTGTTTCTCTCTCTCTCTCTCTCTCTCTCTCTCTCTCTCACACACACACACACACACACACACACACACACACACA
>NW_015536466.1:521488-523920 GCF_001515605.1 Sinocyclocheilus anshuiensis | reverse complement strand
AGTAACGCAGTTTCAATTCTCTGTATGTATGTGCTGTACATGTGGAAGAATTGACAATAAAGCAGACTTGACTTGTATTGTGGCAGTTCAGTCCAGTAAGTCTAAAAGGTCAATACGGACAATAAACCCTATACTAAACCTAACTGATAGTGTTAACAAAAGCATTATAAGGCATTATAGACATAACAAGTGCTACTTTCTGTAAGCTGCTTTGAAATGATGTGTATTTATTGTGAAAAGCGTTATATATTCTGCATATAAATTTGGCTCGACTCGACTCAACTAGTGGCAGTAAAAACACCAACAACTTTTATTACTTTTCACACAAATTATAATTACAAGGGCAGATTATCGATTTGTAAAGACTTCATGTTCATGTGGTTCCTTGCACAATACAATGTTATAAAAACTGTCCAGAATTACAATCTCGTGATAGTTGTGGTTGAAAATTACTTATATTGAGGTAACGATTTTGGTTGAAAATGGCTTTCATCATGGTATTATTTATATTTTGGACAAAAAGCCTAGATTACTTGCATCATAAGCAAGCTGTAACGAAGCGTCAACGGAGTTGGGATCCATTTGCAGCTTTATTAAATAATAATCCAAGTCAAACGGGCAGGGTCCAATCAACAGCGTCAGGAACAACCAAGGCAACTCAATAGCGGGAACAGAGTCCTGGCAAAGGGTCAGGACAGGCAGCTAACAGAGCATAGAATAAATCCAACAGACAGGCAGGGTCACAAAGGCAGGCAGCGGAGAATCAAAACTAGTTAAACTGTCCAGAGTCATACACAGGAGATCAAACAAGATAAAGAACGCTCAGAAATGTTAGCCACGGCAAAACAAAACTTTGCAAAGAGGGCAGGCTGAAGAGCTACTTAAATAGTCCAGATAATGGGTGACACCTGTGCAGGAGATCAGCCCCAGGTACGGGGTAGTGAGAAAAGGAGTCTGAATGAACAGTTAATACTCAGGTGATGGTTCCCTCTGGTGGTGATCAGAGGGAGCCACAGAGGCTTGATTTGTGACAAGCTCTTTTACAGTAAGTTTATCTTAAGCATGATTTAACAGTAATTTATCCATGTTCTGCTGATGGTTCCTGGCAGTTATGGCACACAAACTACACTTCATTTACTGTTAATCTGAACCCCATAAGGAACCATACCGCCAATGACAAATTATTGTGAATCAGCAATAAAAAAAATTGTTATATTGAGAGCATGGTCCTGACTGAACTAGTGGAGAGAAGCGAGTCTTTTCAAACTTTGAGTTAGCTGAACCAATGGCTTCACTCAGTAATTTATTGTCTGCTAAATGATTTGCTGTTCACTGAAGCACTCGAAACTCAGCATGCTGAGGATATTTGCTAGTTAATTGATCTACACAACACAAAAGTGTTTTCATTAAAGACAGTTACAGTAGAGTAATACCTGGTTACTATTCAAAGACCCTTCTCTGTATATTTGTGTATATTTATAAATTGTTTTCATTACTTTTAGCCCAAGATCAACAACTGCCACTGATTTACATTTTTCTACAACAAAGAAATTTGATATGTTTATCAGTCTCATTTCACTTTATGTATCATTAATGTGATTTACAAACACAACCATCATAGGTGGAGGGTAAACCAACTCCAGGGCAAGGCTAAGATATGTGCTTCCCTTTGATGCATTTAAATAGATTTCCGACCAACCAAGAAGAGGTTTCAAACAAAGTGTAGCTTAGCAACAACCAACACATTGCAGTATAAAAGCCCCCGATAAATTATTTGTTATTAAAGTGACTACTTTACAAACCACTGTTAATTTTAACAGAAAAGAAAGCATACTGTATGTGATTTGGCATGGCAGCCAATATAAATAATAAATAACCTTATTTAGATTGCTCTTTTTTTTTAGTTTGTTTGTTTTGAGTTTGAGCTCCGTCAAGTTAATTCTTTATCGTCTATTTTTTATCTTAAAATAAATTTTATACACCATCATTTTCGTTTCTATAACGTGTGAATATATCCCCTATCGTATTCTAAAACAAAAACCATCAGAGCGCATTGTTATCACTAGTTCTATTTTGATTTCCCAAGTCCGCTATTAGCATATAGCTCATTAGCATCGCCAGCATGGTCCGGGCGACGACCTCTCCCCCTCCGCCGCCTCCGGTCTTCGAGATCTCCACCCGGAACCGCTTCGCTCCCCTCTGCGAGACCCGAGCGGTCATGCTTCACGCGGGGGTTAACTACACCAAGCTGCGGCAGATGGAGACACTGAAGAGGGACTTCAGGAGCCTGATCGAGACGGTGCGCCGCACATCGCCCGCGATGCCAATCATCGGTCAGGACCGCTTCCCACATATCGACGATGACACGAAAGGTTCAGTAGACTTTTTGCTTTAAATGAATGGTTATTGTCATGGTGTAAAGAACCGAAACG
>NW_015536466.1:520831-521108 GCF_001515605.1 Sinocyclocheilus anshuiensis | reverse complement strand
TGTAAATGAAATTATCACAGATAATAGTTTTGATGTACTCTGCTTGACTGAAACCTGGCTAAAACCAATGATTATATTGGTCTAAATGAGTCTACTCCACCAAGCTACTGTTATAAGCATGAGCCCCGTCAGGTCGTGGCGGCGGTGTTGCAATAATATATAGTGATATTCTCAATGTTTCTCAGAAAACAGGATACAGGTTTAACTAATTCGAAATACTTCTGCTTAATGTTACACTGTCAGATATGCAAAAGAAATCTATCGTATCTCTTGCTCT
>NW_015536466.1:513893-520260 GCF_001515605.1 Sinocyclocheilus anshuiensis | reverse complement strand
CAACGATTTGTATCGTGAAAAGCGCTATACAAATAAACTTGAATTGAATTGAATTGAATAAACATTGCCTTACCTAATGCAGCAAAATCCTGCATTTAGACCTGGCATCATATGCGTTGAGGATGTCCTCGTTGTTTAGTTCTGACTTTGCCGCAGACGCAAAGATAAAGTCTCTCCTGGCCCATGGTTGAATGCATCCAGTTCCTTACGCGACGCATAGCTGAAAAAGATCTCTCGCAAGTTGTGGTCCCCACAGGTAATGTCAGTGCCAACTTGAAAAGTTTTTCAAATTTGGATAAAATCCAGTCAAGAGTGCCTCCTTTACAAAGTCAGGAGATGTGTGAGGTGTGTGCAGTTTCACTAAATTCATCTCGGTACAGGCCAGTTTTGGGTTGATAGAGAGGGTAGTCACGTATTTATTTAAAAGACACTGCGCACATTCTGGATCGCATTTTAGCACTGCATCCGCACTCTGTGCTATATTTCCATGGTCTGGGTGGAAAACCGGGACTGACACTCACCCAACAGAGTATCCAAAACAGGAAAGTAGAGCTTTTAGGCCAATTTCTTTTACATGCTTTGTGTGATATCTGTTTGGTATTCTCTTTGTCCAAGGGAACTTGTGACAACACGGGAATCCAATGTAGCAATTCTTTTCACAGCTCGCTTATGTGTGTGATCGCATTCATCATCACAGACTGGAATGTCAAGTGAATTACAGAATGTTTCAATCTCGATCCATAATTCTTCCCACTTTCCCACAGTGGTCCTTATACTCTCAAGGCCCTTTATTGTAGATTCCATAACACTTGAAGCCTGAGATAGTGTTGTGGCTTTCTTTTGTAGTGCCTTGTGTGCAACATGGATCATACTAAATACATGGTAAAACATCACAAGACACACAGAACGTGGCCTTCATGAGATGGCTTAATAGATTGGATGCCTCAGCAAACCTGTGATAAGGCGACACAGAGCTCAGAAAGAGTGGAGAGCAGGGCTCTTATTGAACTCTTTACAGCTGCTATGTTTTTCCATCGATATGCCAATCTTGTGTCGCTAATTGCTATCAGTTCCACTTTAACTCCAAGCTCTTTTTGGTGCTGCTGGTATGCATGGTGAGTGTCTGGTTGTGAGAAAAACACATTTTATATATTATAAAATACCTGGGAATTCACCTTCCATCAAGGGCCCAGTGGAACAACAGTCTGTAGATATCCCAGCCTGCTACACCTCCTTCAGTGATGTATTCTGCCCCAAAAAGGTTTCACAGTTGCCTCCACACCAGCCATGGGACTGTGCCATCGATCTAATTCCAGGTGAGCCAGTGCCCCGCGGGAAGATCTGCCAGCTTTCTCTTCCCAACCAGAAGGCCATGGAGGAGTACATTGAGGAAGCATTAAAACAAGGCTACATCCACCCTTCGGCTTCCCTTGCTGCTTTGAGCTTATTCTTTGTGGCAAAGAAGGACAGAGGCTTGTGGCCTTGTATCGATTACTGTGCCCTCAACAAAATCATGGAGAAATTTCGATACTCTCTTCCCCTCGTCCCAGCAGCCCTAGAACATCTCCGTGGAACCACCGTGTATACCAAGTTGGTCCTCCACAGTGCCTACAACCTCATCCGGATACGTGAGTGGTGGCATTTCTGACACCCGCCGACCACTATGAATAATTGGTCATGCCGTAGCTGCTTGTCAACACCCCCTCCGTATTCCAGGACTTCATGCATGAGGTGTTCTGGGAGTTCCTCCATTGGTTTGTGCTCGTCTACATTAATGACATCCTCGTTTACTCCCGGAGCATGGTTGAACATCGCCAGCTTGTTGCGGAGATCCTGAAATGCCTGAGAGAATTCCATCTGTTCCTTAAAGCTGAAAAATGCTCCTTCCATCAGTGCTCAGTGCAGTTTCCTGGTTATAACATCAGAAAACATTGCATCCAGGTGGATGAGGGGAAGGTGGAAGCTGTTAAGATCTGACCGCCACATACCAACATCAAGGAATTGCTACACTTCCTAGGGTTCACAAACTTCTACCAGCATTTCATCCAGAACTACAATTCCATCACCAGTCCTTTGACAAATCTGGTCAAGAACAAGTCCAAGTCTCTGTCCTGGACTCCAGCTGCCAAAGAAGCCTTCCAGAAGCTCAAGGCCACCAGCGCACCGTTCTTAGTACATCCTGACCCCATCTTGCCTTCCACCCTGTTTGTGAACCCCATCCAGTGGTCTCAGGACCAGCCTCCTCCAATGCCTCCAAAGCACCTGGGAGTGGATTATATCATGGACCTGCGCCCCTGTGATGGTAACACATGATCCCTTGGGGTTATTGATACATTTTTCAAATCATGTCATTTGCTTCCTCTCAAAGGCATACCTACCATGATGCAAACGGCAGCACTCTTCTTCAACAATGTCTTCAGATACTTTGGGATCTCAGAGGACATCGTATAAGTCCGGGACCCTCAATTCATCTTCAAGGTCATGAAAGCCTTCTTCACCCTCCTATGTGTGACTGTGAGCCGGTTTTCCAGGTACTGTCACAGATAGGCCAGGCTCTGAGATCACCCAATCACAGCGCTCACCCGACTAGTAACCAGCCACACCTGCACCTCATCAGGATCAATCATCAGCACCTATCCCTTTCGACGAGGTGTGTGCTCTCCATCCATCTGCTTCACTGTCCACGATCTCCTGCACATGCAATAAAGTTCAGTTATCATCCTCATCATGCATTCCAACTATTCATTGAACTGCTACTTTACATTTACATCTAGTCATTTCGCAGACACTTTATCTAAAGCAACTTACAAATGAGGACAATAGAAGCAATCAAACCAACAAAAGATCAATAATATGTAAGTGCTGTGACAAGTGCCCCAGAAAAAGAATAGAGAACACTAGTGTTAGAGGGTCAATTTTATTAATTTTTTTTAAACTTACCTGCCAATATCTGCATTGCTCAAAACTTTGAATAAAAACCCTGTTTACTTCTTCAGTCTGTGTCTGTGTCCACATTCCATAACAACGGGACCCTGCCCACAAGTATTGATAATGTACATGCATTTGTATGTTGGGGTCAGATAATATTGTTTCCAATTAAAGCTAATTAAATTTTTAGCTGTGGTCCAATTCATTTATCAACCTATATCATTGTAACAATTTGACAAATCAAAATTCTTCTGATAACAGTTCAATGTTTGTTGGATAGTCAAGTCAAGTCACCTTTATTCAGAGATTACACACATCCTTCACTCAAGTAGAAGTACAGATACTCATGTTTAAAAATACTCTGGTAAAAGGTGAAGTACTGACTACACTTTTTTACTTTTTTTTTTTTTTTTAAGTAAAGAGGTATGGGCTCAATGTACTTAAGTAAAAAGTAGCCATTACTACTACCTGTTTTAGTGTTATGCGGGTAACGGGACCTCACGTCATATAATTACCTAATACAAAAGAACTTTCATTTCAAATTTTGTTAGCTAATGAATGTATCCAGGCTGAACAACCGCCATGTAGGACAGGGCCAGAACGGGACAAAATTTCACTCATCCAGGCTGTCCCATACACCCACAACAAATTCTGAAACCATGCACAACACTATCTTTTGTATGGCCACCACATAAAAAGGTTAAAATCCTTAGGCTGGGGCTGTGCAAAATAACTATATTTTGTAAATTGCCTAAATTAGTACAACGATAACTACACTATCACAATATCTTTATAGAAAAATCCAAATATTGATCATGTTATTGCATTATCATGAGTCATATTTTTCCCTTATGAAAATGAACTATGATTTTATTATAGTAAAAGTATAGTAACAATATGTGAGGCAGAGAGAGAGGAGGATGCTGTAGGTGGAGAGTGGGGATGGTTGCAACACTTTTTGCATTTCCTTTAGTTTCTGAGAGACTGTTTGTATTAGAAAGCCAAAATTTTAATACAATAAAGCCACATCCGTCAGCTTGTCAGCATATACAACGGGAACACAAGGGTAATTCAATATCACAGCAGATTTATTGAAGGCAGTGGCATGAAAAGACAAGACACCAGCGAGACAGGAAGCATTCAGGTAACGGATAGAGTAGAGTAGCTTAGCTTGATGGATTCACATGTCCCTTTCCTTTCTTCCAGGTGGGATTGTTGGAGCAGAGGATCGTAGGAGCACTGGAGAACATGGAGTTGATCGCTGGAGAACTGGTGGGTAAGTAAACAGACTTGGGTAGGTGAGTAACACATAGCAACTGCGATACCAGACAGTGACTACGTTTACATGGACATCAGTAATCTAATTATTTACCTTATTCTAAATAAGCCAATATTATGATTATGGTGTTTACATGAGTTGCTTTTAGAATATTCCTTTCATGTTCCCGTTTTACATGTTATAGTACATACAGTAGTTCGATTAGTTGCACACGTCATTACGTCCCCTCCGTAATTTCACGTATAAACATATAGTTCGCCTTCGTGATGATGCCATGTACAGTTTTGGGTGTTTCATTTTTAATTTGATGAAAGCTTCAAGTGCAGTTAATTATTTGTACATGCATACAGATGACAAAAAGTCCTACAAGACGGTAATAATGTGATTAAGGTGTTTACACGTCTATACTGCACTTCAGTAATGCGACTAAAATAGGAATACTCCACATGTCTTAATTCGATTTCTGTTTACTTCGATTATGACTTTAGCCGGATTAAGGGAATCAAAAAACTCTGTTTACATGGTAGATTCTTAATCAGAGTATTGTCTTAATCTTGTTAAAATCAGATTATCGTTGCCCATGTAATCATACTGAATGAGGGTGTGGAGTGAGTGTTCTCTTATAGGGAGCTTGATTGGCTGTGACAAGTGAGGAGGATTCACTGATGGATATCAGCTGTGAATAATTGACAAGGGAGTGCAGGTGAGTGGCAAGAGGGATGCTGGGAAATTCAGTGCAGAGGCGGCTAAACTGTTGACTGTGACACAGCTACTCACCCACACTACTGTAATATGTGTACATATGACAATATGCGTACAATTTATTCTTGAATAGACAAAGTCAAATGTTGCAACTGACCCCATAAGAGAGGACGGTTGCAACAGTCCACGGGCAGTTGCAACATTCATTAAAATGTAATTAAAATAATTCTTAAATATCGTTTTGCGATTTCTTTATTTTATTTGTGGACAGACAGGGTCTTCAAGTTAAATTGGCTGTATAAAAACAAAGAATAGTAAATGGAAAAAAAGTATTTTAAAGTAACAAGTAACAACCATGTTTTGGTTAATTATTACAACACATCTGAACTACAAAATATTAATTTAATCAAAATCAAGACACTGAAATGTAATAATAGCCTACTTCTGTTAACTTCTATGGATGTTTACTGAACTAGGGCCAGTTGCATAAACATAGCCACTACCGTGTCTTAAGAACTAATTTGACTAACTAGCAGTTAACCAGGTAATCAGTCTTACTTACAAAATATGAATTTAATCAAAATCAAGACACTAAAATTTAATAATAGCCTACTTCTGTTTACTGAACTAGGGACTAGTTGGATAAACATAGCCACTATGTTAAGACAGTGTCTTAAGTTGACTAACTAGCAGTTAACTTGGTAATCAGTCTTACTTTTAAAAATTCAAATTAGACAAATGTACCATTTTATCTAACTGACTTTATAAGTGTGTGTGTGTGTGTGTGTGTGTGTGAGACAAAGAGAGGGTGAGAGTGAAGGAAATTAGACCACCTTAGACTCGAACTGATTTTTAACCTATTCACTTAAATAAAAAAGGTGAGATACCTGACTACTGAAAGGGATTGCAATTTTGTAATGTTATGGCAAGCTTTTACATCAGTGTTGTGGTAAGGTACAGCACAGGGTGCGAACTACGGGGGAGCTAGGGGGAGCTCGGCTCCCCTTAATAAGACATGGGCTCCCCTGAAAACGTGATTTGTGAAATTCTGGGGGGTCTCAAAAAATATTGACAGTGTGTTATTTTGACGTGAAATTTCAGTTTTGTGTAATGTGATCATCCTGGATTATTATGTGTAAAATTGCAAAAACATCATTCATTCATGCATGACGGCGATTTAAACCTAATTCACTTCAATAAAGATAACTATACATGCTATTCTTGTCATGAGCATCAAGCTGTGGGGGCGCTGCGGTGCAAATTCCACTCATGTTTAGTACATGTTAACTCAAAGATTCGTGGAAAAAATATAAACGTTGGACTCTGTGGTCGATTCTGTGTTAAGGTAAGGCATGTTATTCACAATTATGTGTTGTGGCTGGGTTGTTATAGGTCTGCGTGACTCTCGATGTCTTAGACCTAATTGAACGGAGGAATTATGGTATTCTTCTGTAGCCT
>NW_015536466.1:509583-511232 GCF_001515605.1 Sinocyclocheilus anshuiensis | reverse complement strand
AACACTGACAGCTGTGATAAAACTTGGTATATTAGCTTGACACAATGGGTGCTTCTCAATATACCTCCTCGTTTCCTCGCTCCTCTGTCCTCCATCCTGCGACCCAGAAACCGATCGAGCTCAGCCATCTTGTAGGACGTCTCAATTCTCTAATTGCACCGCGAGGAGGCGAGGATCGAGGAGTGAGGAGGCTTCCCGAGGGGTCATGAGCGAGGATACACAAGTGTATCCTTTGCAGAAGTGTTTTATCGACTAAACGTGACGCACATATAAATTCTCCTCCCCCTTCACATTTGCACCAAACTAACCATGGCAGAAAATACAAACACACATAAATGTGAGCATGAAGTTATTATGTTTTTACAGTGCCTTTAATTTTGATGTATAACGTGTACTTTCCAGCACAGTTTTAATTACGTTTATTTACGTCTCTTGATTTTAATGGCTTATTGCTTTTGTTTTTTTAAATTAATGCCTCTTATATTGGTTAATGGAGAATAGAGAATTAATTTAATGTAGGACAGTTGCAGAATTATGTCAAAGCACAAGAAAATGAAAGAAAATTAAACAAATTGTAATACTATACAACAAATAAAAAGCAGTTAATAACTGGGAATAATTCATTGTTAATAATAACTGGTAAGTAATATATAAAAAATAAATAGACAAATGTGGTATTTTGTGGAGGTTGAAACTATTACAATATAAATAATTATCTCTAATCTTCAAAAATCCCAACGTGCAAGCTAAATCCAGCGGTGTAGAGTCATCATTAATTGACGCTAAATGAAGCGAGGATATATCATTTCACTTGATTCAATTCCTCTATCCTCGCGTCTTTTCCTTGCGTCCTTCCCTCGCATCCTGAAGGGGTGAAGCTAAGACGCGAGGAAAGGAAACGAGGATGCACAAACAAGAATTGAGAAGCACCCATTATCTTAGACACATGCTAGCTATGCCTATTAGAAGCTAAGAAAACACAATTTAAAATATGTTTTTACAATGCTTCATGCAAACAACTTAGACAGTATGACAAAAAATCTGATCATTAAAAAAAAAAAAAACACTTTACCGTGAAAATTGTTTTTTGTAGAAGGAATGGTCACATGTGGCTGATTTCTTCCAGGAAGGATGAGGGGCTAACTAAGCATGTGTGCCGTATGAATATCATCACTGTAGCTCTTTCCTGATTGAAGAAATCAGCCATGTTGCAACTGCCCCTCGTTGCAACCATCCCCACTCTCCCCCTACTGCTGAATCACTCACACTGTTTGTGAAATTATGTCTCACAGAAAGTTTTAAAATGTCTGAACTGCTCTGATAATCTGTTTGGATTCAATCTACATGCTATAGTGCATAAATGTTTGTGGGAATTTCCCGCATTATAAATGCAGAACCTGCAGGAATGTGTAGAATTATGCGCAATCCCGTGCTGACATTCAGGCCCAGCTTAACTAAGTAAACAAATACAAAACTATAGTAGCTTATTTACAGATGAAACTGACCTGCACTTGAAGTCCTGAACAGATCAGGGCCCGTATATTTAAAGATTCTAAGAATCCTCTCAGAGAGCTCCTAATTTAGCTTAAAAATGTCTAACTAGGAGTTTTAGCTTAAAAGTGATTCAGGACCAATCTGAGAGCAACTCT
>NW_015536466.1:507295-509550 GCF_001515605.1 Sinocyclocheilus anshuiensis | reverse complement strand
GGTTTAATTTGGATTTGTCTGTGCATGTTTTTTTTACTCTCATAGATTTTGTTACCATTGCCATGCATTATACGACTGTGATAGACTGCAACGGTTAAAGTAAAAAATCATCATATGTGTTCTACTGAAGAAACAAAGTCACCTACATCTTGGATGCCCTGGGGGGGTAAGCAGATAAAAAAATCTAATTTTCATTTCTGGGTGAACTATCCCTTTAAAAGTGATTCAGGACCAATCTGAGAGCAACTCTGAGCGAGGAAAAGACAAAAACTTTTATCTTAGTGAGGAGGCGGGGCTGACCCCGTTGCTAGCTATGACACAGTCTTTTGAAGACTGTGATTGGTTGGTTGTCCAAGAAGGAAATAAAAGAGCGCTTTTAAGAGTAGGGTCTATTATAAGCCTTCACTTTGAAATTACAGGTGTAATCTTTCCTGTTTTACCATACTCTCTCTCTCACACACACACACTCATGTTATATATGTATATATATTCTTTATTTTTTATTTACCATGCTGTCATACTTAACGTATTTTATAGGAAATGAACAGCGACACAATAAGGTAAATGTTTGTGTGATCACTTTGCTTACAGAAGGTTGTGACAGACCCAAATCATCATGCATAGTTGCATAAATGCTGCATAGTTGCATTTTTCCAGTTGCCAAATATGTTCATGTAGTTAATGCAGTGATTACTTCCATTTCTGGCGCTATGGCATTTCTGCGCGGTGTTGGAGATGTTAACGTGTCTCTAATAAGATCGGTCACAAACATTATCCCTGCACCATCTAATAGCGTCTTATTAACTCACTGTCATGCATTGTGTGCAACACATTTCTTCTCCCTCTTCAGGTTTCATCCATTTTCTCCACTGCTAAAGAAACTCTTAAGCCTCTTAAAAGTCCTCGTCTGTACTCCTAACAATTTTGGACCTTAAGACCTCTTTTAAGATGCTTTCTGAAGTACTTTTTTCTTCACTAGGATCTTTTCTTTCATTTTAAGAGGAAACACCCACATTTCTAAAAATATATTTAGAATCAGAGCGTTGCCAGTCAAGACTAACCGATTCATGATGTATTAGAGATTTATTATCGAATGGCGAAAATACAGATTAAAACTAAAGTAACGAGCCTGTTATGAAAATGTAAGAAGAAGAAAGTACAGATATTTGTGTAAAAATGTAAGGTGTGAAAGCAAAAGGTTGTCAGAAAAAATAAATCGTGAAGTAAAGTACTGATACCAGAAAAATCTACTTGAGTACAGTAACAAAGTATCTGAACTTCATTACTTCCCATCTCTGCCTTTATTTATATAGTGCTTCATACAATACAGATTGTGTCAAAGCGGCTTTACCATGTTAAACAGGAAAAACGTGTGCTGATAATGCAAGAGGAGAATAGAAAACAGCCAGTTTATCAGTTAAAGTCAGTTCCTTGTTGATTCAGTGATGTAATCGTCCAGCTCTGTTCAGTTCTCTTCCAGTAGTGTCTGTGCATTCGAGTCAACAGTGTTGTCAGAAACTGAATCTGAATTGAAATTGATACTATCCCCTATTTCTTCAACCAAAATGGCCCCAGTCAGTTGCGTGTTATCACCTCTTCCAAGATAAGATCTCCCAAGTTTATGAATATATCTGCGAAATGAACTCACTGTAATTGTGAAAGGAAATAGCAGTATTACTACTGATAGAAGTATGGATAGTATTAATGTACTTCCAGATGAACAGGAAGAAACAGCCCAAATATTGATTGGTTACTTTCATTGTTTATTATTGTATTGGCCAAATTGTATAGATATTGTCGACTTGCACAATTCTACTATTATGTTAAATAATTATTAAACTCAAATCTTATAGGATTTCTAAAGTAGGCCTAATACATTGTGTTCCTGCAGTCAGCCTTTCATAGACTGTATATTTTTAAGGAGGGTGAATATCACAAAAACGTCCCGGTTAGCTCATTGTTTAGAAAAATGGTTGTATTGTGACAATTCCATTAAAAATATTTTGCAAATGAATACTAATACTTATTCAATTATTATTTTTAATAATTAATTTATCATTATTGACAATTATAATTGCACTTATATTAAAAGCAATATAAAAAATGACTAAATAATAACATGATGTATTTGACTTCCGATACCTGATTTTTTTTTTTTCACATTGCAGTATTGATGCTGACAATATATTTTTGCATTACAGTAATGAGAATATGTAAAAGGTTTAGGTGTAATTGTCATGAAAATAATGTCCAAT
>NW_015536466.1:477445-507161 GCF_001515605.1 Sinocyclocheilus anshuiensis | reverse complement strand
AAAAATAAAAAAAAAAAAAAAAAAAAAAAAAAAGTGAAACACTTTCTTAAGTGAAATATACTTTCTTGTTTTCTATTTCTATTTTTTAGGGTGAAATATGACTCTGGCATTATTTGAAGGTTTTCTGAAATTCTGTGCTTCTGTTAAGAATTTCTTTATTGATATGTTACTGTGCCTAGGCGAAAAACCTATATACTTGAAAAATCTCAATCTGAAAATGAGAACACATACAACATTTGTCTTTTGGGAAATGTGAACATTCGAGTGCTTGTTTATGGATGGCTGGGTTTTAAGTGATTTCAATCAGAGATTCAGCTCTGTCAATCCAAGGTTGTGTCGTCTCTCCCCCGGGCAGCTGCTGGCCATGGGCTGGACTCTGGGGGCAGTTTGGATGGGTGGAGGAGAGAGAACATGTACTGATCCAAAGGGTCCTTGTGGAACAGCCTGGAGAACATCAAAAGAAAAATGAAAAATCACAAACCGGCCTTTCACTGGTTCAGATACTTTTTGCTCTGGCTGATTTAAAGCAGTACATAAAAATCCTCTATACTGAAACGTTAGTTTGTCAAGTTAGTTACACTATAATCTATCAGAACCTAACAACACTCTTTAGTTAGCTTTGAGCTCATCTGCTAGCGTACTTCTAAAAGCTGACTTTTAGCAGATACACTACTGTTCAAAAGATATATATTATTTTTTTTAATATTTGAAAAATATTTATATTTCAAATAAATGCCGTTCTTGTGAATTTTTTATTCATCAAAAAAAAAAAAAAAGTATTTTGGTTTCCACAAAAATATCAAGCAGCACGATTCCTGCAACAGGAGCAGGAACTTTCATCTCCAGCCCGTCCTGTCGTGAATATCTTCTTTTGTGTTCAACAGAATAAAGAAACTCATACAGGTTTGAAATAACTTGAGGGAGAGTAAATGATGGCAGAATTTTCATTTTTGGGTGAATTATCCCTTTACCAAGATTTCAAACAAGATTTTTTCCTTGTCATTTTGGACATCCTTGTTCACCACTGACCCATTTGACATTTTCATGCAAGAATGGTTCGAGTCTCAGTACCAGCAGGGATTGTCGGTGTGGGGAGTGAAAAACCAGCGCTCTCTTCCACCCTCAATACCATGACTGAAGTGAGACCCTTGAGCAAGAACCGAACCCCCAACTGCTTCCCAGGCGCCGCAGCAGAAAAAAAAACCTGGCTGCCCTGTGCTCTGTGTGTGTGTTCACTGCTCACTGCTGTGTGTGTGCACTTGGATGGGTGAGATGCAGAGCACAAATTCCAAGTATGGGTCACCATACTTAGCAACATCTCACGTCACTTTCTTTTTTTTTTTAAAGAACACTCACCTTTATGTCCTGTTTGACATCACAAAGTCAGTTCAGTGAGAGGACATACCCTTCCTGCCGGTCTGCGTTTATCTGCTCTAAGTTAGTAATATTGCTACTTTTAGTCACTCCTCAGCAATACAAACCACTCACCATTGGTTGAAATATTTCACATTTGACCTCAACAGGAACTTTCATCTCCAGCCCGTCATCAGCATTGATGTGTGAACCAGTGCAAAACCCCTTGTGCTTTAGACAATAGAAAGGTTACTGCACTTACAGACATTTTAATGGCAAAGTCATTACATTAAGCAAGTTTAAAGAGTGTTCTTCATTTTATATTAATCTGCATGAGTTCTTACAGCTGACTCCGAGTCCTTCAGCTTGCATTGCGTGAGCTCAATATCAGCAGTGCTTTTCTTGCAGTCAGTGTCTTGAATGGTGAACTCCACAAAGAAAGACGGACTCACAACCCACTGCAACACACACAACACATCTCCTGTCATGTATGCAGGACAGAATTAATTGATCAGTTGATTTATTGGCATTGACATACCTGCATGCTGGCTGCTGTTATATTCAGAAGAGCAAAGAAATGTGGGAAAGCATTCTCTTTGTTAAATTTCTGCAGGGCCAGCTTTGTGGTCTCAGATATAACTGGATCATCGAAGTGTTCTGCAGTTGGACAGTCAGGGCAAGTGTTTACTATAGCTCGAGCTGCCACTGTAAAACAGTGAGGCAAAGTCAACATTTTACAAAGTGCACATTTTTAAAAAGCATTATACCTATGGACAAAGCATTATATAAAGCCACAAATCTACAAATATTGTCTCTGTGGACTAATTAGTTGAATAACATGTATGACATGCTTTCCTCTGTTAAATTCTCTCTCATACAGCTCTTTGTGTCTTTTACTGTGAGATGTTTTCATTTTCTAGATTAATCTGGGGACTCCTGAGCTTCTAGACATCTAACCAAAGGTTTCTTGCATATAGTAACTTTCAAATAAATGCCTGCAAAATATATGTGGTATATATACAGAGTTCTGGCATGAAACTCTAGATGGCGCAGTCTGATAGGTCTAACTCAATCTGACCTAATGACATCATTATCACATGGCACAGCTGATTGGTTCTCTCCTGTATCGGTAGCCAATGAGCTCGCTGCTCAACATTCAAATATATGACTAGTGCTTGCCGTAGCAGTGCAGCTTGCTTCAGAAACACTCCACCTTCCCCAGCTCCACCTGTATAGTTCTGTTACGAGGTGATTCATGTATGCTATATGGAGTGATTTCATGTATGTTATATTTGCAGCAGCAGTATTTCTTACATGCTCACAGCAGCATGTTGTGGATGTATTTGCAGCAGCAAGTCTTGGTACTTGCTCTGCAGCAGGGTAGCAGATCTATTCCGCCAAGACCAAATACATTAACATTGTCAATGTACATTACCATGCCAATCCCTCCGACAGTTGTCATGACAGAAATGTCTTTACTGCTACAAGGACATTTCAGGTAACTTTACAAAGAAAATTACATATTTTTGTATGGAAGAAGTGATTTAAACCCTTTGACAAAACATGAGCAGCACATTTCTGCAACTCTCCAGAATGCCTCGCCACATAGACTTCAAAATCTCAGATGTAACTATTTTTAGTGGTAATGGACAGAACAATCCATTAAAGTCAGAATCGTTAATGCAGTCACAGCACACCTTGTTGGATGGTGCAGTTGTAATTCTGAACTTTGATGGAGCTCTGAAGGGAAACCGATGCATCACACGTCCCAAACACCTAATAGAGTTTAGATAACAGTAAACTCTTTAGTCAAACAGAATATAAACATATACATACAAGTATTTGAATGTGAAAAGTCTGTTAACTGGCCAGTGAAGTTCTAATGAACTGGTCTACAGAGTAAATCGCATACCGGCAGATTACCAATCCCCTTAACAGCACAGGATTTCCATTTTCTCCGGCTGATAACGTGACACTCTGTTTCCAGAACATCTATCGTCAGCTGTAAATGTCTCACGCCTTCCACCTTTGTTAGAAGCAAACATGACATTAATTAAGCATTAAATAACATTTCAAAGATCCAAGCTTCATAATGTATCTTTATGTCTTTTCAAATGTCAGTTCTAAAAACATTTGGTGGAAAATAACATGGCAATGTAAATTCAGATTGCATGTTTTTTTTTTTTTTTTTTTTTTAAAATTCAGTTCCAAAAAAAAAACATATTTGGTGAAAAATAAAAATGTACACTTTTTCACATTAAAAAACAAATCTGAAAAATAGATTTTTTTTTTGACAATGGAAATATTAATTTAGAATGCATGTCAGATTTCAGTTCCATAAAACGATATATTTGTAAAAAAAAAAAAAAAAACAGAATCTGATAGTTTGATCTTTTTTATGGCGGAAAAAACTGAAAACTTCAAAATTCAAAAGGTCATAATGTTTGCAATTATACTTTTCATCTTAAACATTTTTTTAAAAATATTAAGATATGTACACTTATATATTCAGTGTTTGTGTATCTTCCATTTATTCCATATCTTTTGAACTCTTTTTGAAAATTAAAAACAATTAAATTAGAAAATAAAAAAAAAAATATATATATATATTTGTACATTTTTCATATATATAATGTAGTTTTTTCCTGCAGTTTCTCCTGCCTTCCAGTGCGGTTTATTTTTGTTTAATAAAGATACCACTAGCTCTGGTCACCAGCTGTGAGTCAACTTGAAATGGACTTGGAATCTCTGATGGGAATCTGTTTATTTAGCCTGCTGTGTTCACTGGGATGTATGTGTTCGTGTTAGAAATCTTGTTTCTGTACACACAGTTCATTTTAATGCTGCAGCATGCAATTCCCTCCACTACAGGCATCAATCAGTCATTCCTTTAGTTTAATATAATGTATTTTAATATACCAGCATGTATGAACCTGAGAAGAGGATCAGTTAGGGAAAAAACAAAAAAACAATTGTATAAACAATGTACAGACAGTTTGAAAAGTAAAAAAAACAATAATGATACAACATTATGAAACATATTCAGGAAACATTTTGTGTTTGGTAAAAAAAAAAAAAAAACTTTTAGTAAACATTTCAACACAAATAAATGATAATTAAACACGTTGAAAAGTTTATATATGGAAGACATAAGATGTAGATGTTATTACTTTGTAATTTATTTTACCATTACTTTTAACTCTACTTAAAGGTGTGGTTCACCCAAAAATAAAAATTCTGCCATCATTTACTCACCCTCATGTTGTTCCAGAGCTGTATGAGTTTCTTTCTTCTGTTGAACACAACAGATGATGTTTTGAAGAATGTTGGGAACCAAACAGTTGACTATTTTTTCCCATACTATGGAAGTCCATCAACTGTTTGGTTACAAAATAACTTATTTTGTGTTCAACTGAAGAAAGAAACTCATACAGGTTTGAAATAACTTGAGGGAGAGTGAATGATGGCAGAATTTTCATTTTTGGGTGAATTATCCCTTTAACCTTCACCTTTTTCCAAGATTTCATACGAGATTCCTTGTCATTTTGGAAATCCTTGTTCACCACTGACCCATTTGACATTTTCATGCAAGAACCTATTCAAATGCATCCATACTAGCATGAACACTCACCTTTATGTCCTGTTTGACATCATAAAGTCGGTTGAGTGAGAGGACATACCCTTCCTGCCGGCCTGCGTTTATCTGCTCTAAGGTCTCCTCCGCTGCCTTCACCACAGCGGCGTCTTGGCATTCAGCTGGCATGAGGGAGGAGCTGCCGTGCTGCCAGAACACACACACCAACCACACCAAGAGCAAAGGCTGCATCCTCATCTCTGTATTTCTGAAACCCTTTTACTAGAGAGTCATCAAAGACATCACAGATGAAAAATACAGTTCAACTGTTACACAAAAGACTGAACTTTCACCTGCAGCTATCAGCAAACACAGTCTTTATCTGCTACTGCTCTGTATGCTCCTGTTTGCTTGATGGTAAACAGTGATGCAATACAGGTCAAAACTACAGAACTGAAGATTTGGCACAGCAGCCCTCCTTACACCTGCCATTAACGTGTTTCATATCCAGAATACTTTCATTACATTAGCATGCGTTGACCAAAGCAGTTTGCATCATTAACAAAATTACTGATGGATATTCCATATGCTTTGTTTTTACAAAGGAAAAATGGTATTTATTGCATTCGCCTTCTTTATGAACATTTCACCAGGATAACAAACTCAATCATAGGAAGACAGGAAATGAAAACAAAATGCAAACTATAGAGTTCATATATACAGTTAGAACGTGACAGTAGTACTGCTACTGTAGTTGCATTCATTTGATTAATTAATTCATTTACTACATGAGTGACACTGATTTTTGTCAAGGTGCACTAAGTAATTTTTCTGCTGTATTGATCAGTAAAATTACTTGGTGCACTTTTAAATTGACCAGAATTATTGTTTGCAATTACTTTTTAAAATGCAAACAATTTTAAGCATCGTCTTTGCCTTGTGGATCTACAATAACCAACATGAGAATCTGAACAGTTAAGAACTATAAAATGCTAGTTAAAGCTAAATACCAGTTCTCCTTTACTCTGTGTATTTATAGTTTTGTGTTTCCGTTCAGTCTATTATTATCTTGATGTGTGTGCTATTAACTTCTGGTTTTGAATAAATGCTAAAATTAGAGATGAGAGAAACAAAGCGTTTCGAAACTTTGAATAAACTGAACCAATTGCTTTGCAAAACGAAGCGCTTAAAACTGCACATGCTGGTGATGCCTGCTGGTCAGAACAGTGTAAATGCAACGGAAATATGCATAAAACAACCTTTATGTTTTTGTTCATTTTATGCAAAGCTTGGTTTTTCAGGCCATTAAGAGACTATTAACTACAACTCATCATTTTTATTATACAAATGTGTCATTAAAATGTCTACAGATTTATAAAACTGATTCGAGATCAGCTAAAAACCATATAGACACTGCTTCATCGGTTCACTGAGCTCGCCCCCTAGAAGCAAACCATTGAAACTTTAAAATGTTTCAAATCAGTTATGACACAACTAAGCCTTATCTATTGAAGTCATGTGACTCTGGCAGTTTCATACGCACCGAATCACTGGTTCAAAACAAATGATTCACAAAGGTTTCAAAGCTTCACAAAGCAGTGTTTCGAAAGCGCCCATCACTAGATCCTGCTATTAGATCCTCACCTCCACTACCCTCCTTATACTGCACCGTCACCATCAGCAGATTACCACAAACAATCAAAAAAAGGTTCTGGCCCTCAGTTTGTAAAACAAATTCTATTGCATTTATTTATAAAGTGCTTTTCAAAATATACCGAGTTCCCATGCAGCATTACAAACTGCACTGCCAATGAGCAAGCCAAAGTCTGAAGTGTTGAGGAAAAACTTCACTAGACTGGTTGTAAAGAACGCTTTAATGCATTAATGCGCACAATACATTTTTTGTTTTGTTTATAGGCATTCATTCGGTTTTACACAACATTGTGAAAAACTGGTCTGGAACCCACATTTTTTAGTTTGAAGTTGACATGTTTTCCTGCCCTGCCTGTGCTTCGGTCTTCTGAGTTGCTACACTCCTCACCTGATGACTGTCACCAGCTGAGATTAGAAATTCATTTGAAATGCTATCTGTTCCTGACTTTACCTGTTACTGGCTATTATATTTACTTGCTGATTTGGATCTTTTGCCCTTGAGTTAACTGTAAATAAAGCTCACTTTGTACGCTCAGTTTGTACCTGCACCAGTGTCCTTCTCTGTTGTTTTTGAATGAGATGAATAACGAGCACTTTTGCATAAAGCTATGAGTATGCCTGCCAAATGTAATAACTACACAGGCTATTATTTGGTTTTATTATTATTATTATATTTTAAAACTTAATCACAAATAAATATTTTAATCTTTTGACTACTGTACTTTTTGTCTATAATGTCACGATCACCAGTCACCATGCCTGTCACCTCTGCGCACTACATCTCCCACAATCCTCCTTGGCGATCACCTGCACTCACTTCACAATTACAACACCTGTTTGCCATCCCGTTGATCTACTGCTCTACACAAGCCAGTACCACACACACTGAGGCTGTGTTTACACTGCAAGTCTTAATGCACAGATCCGATCTTTTGACACATCTGTTTACATTCACTTTAGACACGACTGGTATCCGATATCTGTGTTTACATGAATTCCCACACAAAAGGATTGTCTGCAGTGATCGCTTTACTATGCACATGGTAGACCCTCGGGTTTTAAAATTATTTATATAATTCACGTCGAATGGCCATTATTATTTGCCAGCATGGACAACGGCGGTCATGGATGTTTTGCAGCACAAAATCTGACTGAACGGATAAAGACCAGAAAATAACGGTAATTTTAATTTGTTAGACTATTTTATCTACAGCTCGTTAGAGGTAGAATTCTTTAGTGAAATAAAGATGATATTTATTGAAATGAATTCGAATTAAAGAGAGAGAGAGAGAGAGAGAGCGAGAGAGAACGAACGCATGCACCCACGTGCGAGCGAGCGATTGTGAAGCATTGCAAACAAGCTTGTCGGTTTAATTACAAAAACTGTTAAGTTATCACCTCATTGCTGAGAAATATATGTAGCTTTTAGCTGTTGTATTTTCAAAATTCACGGGGCGGCGGTTGAAAACCAGCTCCTGAATGTGCAATTTCTTACCTATAAAAAGTTTCCATCTCAATAAAATGCGAGCGCATACAGCACGCCGGCATTAAAACACCATTAAAAATCTTTATGAGCAAACGTGTCGCACTCGCATTGGGAGTTCTGTGGAGAATCAGATATGTGTGTTTAGACGTAGGTCGGATGTCTAGATATCAGATGTGTATCCGATTAAAATCCACATTTGGAAGTGGCTCAGACCGGATGCAAAAAAATCGGATCTCGTGTGGGTTTTTGTGTTTACACGTGTGCAACAAATTCCGATCTGTGTCAGATGTGAGCGAAAGATCGTATTTTTTGTGCCAGTGTAAACGCAGCCTGAGATTGTCTGGTCCCATCTATATCTAGGACTGTTTTTACGTTTACTACTTCTACAAGGACTGCTATGTTTTATTTACCTGAGTTACTGCCCTTTTCTCCCTTCATCATTGTTCTTTCCTCCCTGGATCCCCGTTTTCTCCAGATCGTCTTGTTACTACCTGCAAATATAAGAGACATTGTTCATACCCAGTGCAACAGTGATTTAATGGTGTGTGTGGTGATACTTTAATTTCTGGACTGTCTTCATCATTCTTCCTCTGCTCTGGTTGTTGTTGTATATATTCCTCAATCACTATAATTCACCTGCTTCCTGGAGGCTGGTGCAAGACAGGGACATGGGAAGGCCTCCAGGGCGGATCAGGGAACTCCGGGAGGCATGGTGGAGCAGGCAGTTCAGGTTGCCATTGCGGAGCAGGGGACTCAGGAGGCCATGGCGGAGCAGGGGACTCAAAGGGCCATGGCGGATCCTCCATGACCTTAGCCGGCTCGGCCACCACGGGCATATGGCCCCATATGGCGCTCTGGAGGAGTGGGCACTGGAGGGCGCTCTGGAGGAGCTGACTCTGGAGGGCACGCCATGTCCAAGAGCGCTGAATCAGTGGCGGCCGGCGGGCTTGACGGCGAGCTGATTCTGGATCGGGGCTGGACACTCTCCAGACACCGGAGGATGCCTTCCCTCCAGCTCAGTCCTGTGGTGTCTGGGAGGTCCACGGGGCGATAGTAATTGGCCCCAATCCAGAACAGAGAGTTGAGCGTCGCGTTGTCTAACGCCATACTCGCAGCGATTCCACAGAACTCCCACGCATACTCCACAAACAGGAAATCTCTGCGGGCTAAGGTGGTGAAACAAGCTGCGATTTCCATGAACGTGGTGGAAAAACTGAGAAAACAAAAAACGTTCAAAACGGAAATAAAACAGGGAGAAGGAGCTCCGTTTACTTTTTTGTTGGGTCTGGAATTCTATCATGGTTCGCTACTGTGAGGAACACGGAACGAGGAGACGCAGAGTCGAATTCAAACTTATTGACTTTAATAATATCCAGGGAAACAGGAAAACACACTTAGCAAGAGTTGACATCAACAATTCCAGACCAAGGAGAACAGAACGGGCTAGAACTCAAATAGGGCAGATAACGAGGTGCAGACAGGTGAGGAGGATAACTAATAACTAGGAACACCTGGGACAAATGGAACTAAATAGGGACAGGATCCGGAAGGATCAAATACGGGCATAAAGAAACAGGAGGCAGGAACACAGGGAAAACAAAACAAAAACCGACCATAAACGTGACAGTCATCTGGTGACTGTGTCAGTTACATTTTTTTCAATTCAAATAGCTTTATTGGCATGACAAAAATAAATGTTGTATTGCCAAAGCATTAAGACAACAAAGAGAATGGTTTAACATCTGATCATTTATTTATATATTATAACTAATATGTAATATATAACTAATATGGAAATGTCATATATACCCATAGATACATATAGGGAAAATAAATAAATAAAATAAAATAAAAAATAGTAATGATAACGATTTTCCAGTAGCAACTGCTGGACTGTGAATTGGAACATTATGTACATGTGTAACAGTATTTCAGTTTTGGCCTGTGAGAGTGTGTCTATTGGCTGTTTGTTTCTGGATTGTGTTTGTCCCTCAGGTGATGGCATGATGCTAAGAATTTTGCAGCAATATTTGCACATTTGGCTTTTTTTTTTTTTTAGCCCAAGTTTTTCGGTTGGGCTACAAATGTTAAATTGGGGAAATATTTGATTCATTTTGGGGTAATAGTGGTCTCTAATGGTTTGGTATTTGGGGCATTCTGTGATTCCTCACAGTGCAGCTCTGTTTTGATCAGAGTCTCTCCTCACGGGAGAACCAGGTTTGTCTGCGCCGGCCCATCTCTACAGCCAGACTGTGCTCGCTGAGTCTGTACATCATCAGAGTTTTCCTGAGATTCACATCAGTCACTGTGCTCAGGTAGTTTGCCATGGTGTACAATTTAGTGTCTAATTTGTGTTGGTTTTTAATGGTGTTTGTCCAATGGGTGACGTACTTGTCTTTCTCTGTGTTGATGATCTGTGTGGGCCGAATGGTTGAGAGTGAGTGTGAGTTCTGAGGCTGGCTGATCTCTGTCGGAGTGATCTCAGTCAGTCTCAGCACCAGCTGAAGGAGGGGACTCTTCGTGAGGCTCAGCTCTTGGTGTTTCAGGGCTTTATAATGGTATGTGCTGGGGTCGCTTGTCTTTAGGTGTTTCCAGAATTTGATGGCTCTTTTTTGGATGTTTAGAAGGAGAGGGTATTGGCCTAATTCTGCCCTGCATCCGTTATTTGGTGTTTTTCTTTGGACTTTGAGTATTCTTTTACAGAAATCTAAATGCAGATTTTCAGGTGGATGTTTTTGCCAGTTTAAAAAATAAAATTTTATAGGTGGACCCAAGATTTCACTGGCATATAGTACAATTGGGTCAATTACTGATTTGAAAAGTTTGATGAGCCAGATTTGGATTGGGATGTCAATTTTAATTGATAATTTTTTTTATAGCATAGAAAGCCCTTTGAGCTTTCTCTTTGAGCTCCTTCACAGCCAAAGTAAAGTTACCTGTTGGAGTAATTTTTAGGCCGAGGTAATTGTATGTCTTTGTGGTTTCAATGGTTCTGTGTGATAGTGTGAATGTGTGTGTTAGTCCCTGAGATCTGGAGCGTTTCTGGAATATCATTACTTTCGTTTTTTGGTTTACTGTCAGGGCCCAGGTCTGACAGTAACCCTCCAGCAGATTCAGGCTGTCCTGAAGCCCTTCTTTAGTGGGCAACAGGAGAACCAGTTTGTCTGCGTAAAGAAAACACCCCTGCAAACAAGCCTGCAATGGCTCTTTACGGGTCCACTTAGGGCTGCCAGCGCAGGGCCTCTGAGAATTTGCTCATTGGCAAAACGTTGGCCCCTTAGCACTGGCCCTGCACGGGCAGCCCTCACTTAGCCTCCAGGAAGCCGTAGCGCTGTTTTATTGAAAATAATAAAGTTTGAAGTCACCGTTATGGAGGTAAGTGCTAATCCATTTTATGGATGTCAATGGAGGAGAGGCTTCACTACGATGAATAAACAGCTTTTTAGAGGAAACAGCATATCATTTAATCAGACAGCCTATCAGCTAATCTCCAACATATTTTACACTAAGCAATACTTTTGGATTGAACTATATTTAGAGTTTACACCGAAAAAAATGCCGTTTTATAAGAGAAGTCACTGACTTTTTGCGACAGGTGGGATTCAGCTTATGGCACTTTTCATTCATTCCTATGGTATCCATAAACAGCAACTGGGTGTCGCACAACTCTGACTGAAATTCAGTGACGTCAAGGCTGTACTGTGATTGGTTATTAAGGCACACGTGATCCAAGTTGACCGTTACGCTTTCTCCTATAGTAAGTAATACAGACCCTCTCATCTCCCTATAGTAAGACAGTCTCTGCCTGAAGTATCGATATATTGATAATGATGCGAGCATCGAAAGTATCGATACTCAAATAAAGAAATATCGATAATAAGGTGTTTTATTATCCAGTGATTTTGTTTATTTAACAAAAAATTAATGCGTACAATATGCATTGAATTAGACGAATAACCTGTTAGCGAATAATTGTGTAGGATATAACTATTTTTCTGCTCATCTGAACACACACAAATGCTGCAAGACAAAACCAATCAATCACAGAGAGCATTCACTCACTTCCAACAGTGCATTCAAACAGGGCTGCGTTTCCCAAAAGTATCATAAGAAACCATTGATGCTTTTGAGAACGGCATAACAATGCTTATCAGAGGACAGAAAAAACATATGTTTGAGTTATATCACAATAAATATACTGAAATTGTAGCCTACATATTTTGTGAAATTAAATAGATTTACATTGAATTTTAAAAGTTCATACTGATCATGTTCTATTCTGTAATGTTAGTATAAATCATACGCTGTCAGAATAAAAGGTTGCATTTCATGCGTGCAACAGCCTGTCACTGGCAGTCCCTTAAGAAAATGAACCATGGTTTTACAAAAGTGACCGTACTTCAACTATAGAATTTGTAGATTTCCATGGTTACCACTACAGTAAACATATTTTAACCGCATGTAAACAAAAATATAACCTAATAAGTTGCAATTAAGGCATATTGAATGTTAAAATGCGCTTCAAATATAAAGTTAAGTGGATATCATTACCCATTGTACTCTTAGTAATGTAATAATTTCATAAATTTCATAATTTAAAAGTTCAGTTTAGAAGTATCACATCGATATCGACGATACTGGTCTTTAAAAGTATCGGTATCGTATCGAAAACAAAATGTGGTATCGCCCATCTCTACCGGAAATGTTCGAGTGTCCATATTTCTATTCCCAACCACCAGAGGACGCCAATGACCGAGAGCCGATACCTTGACATAAAATGACCCGGAGTGTAGTGTATCAGTCAGACAGGATCAGGGTTTTGCATTCATCTGTAATTTAGTAAGAATGTAAACTGTGATGTTTATGTTAAACTAATCCATGATAAGCCATATATAGACATGATGGGTGTATCTACTGCGCACTGGCGAGCAGGTAATTTACACAACACATAATATATGGCAATAATGATGTAGGAAATAATCAACTTGAACATATATTAATATATAGATTCGAATACAATAATAATACAATACTATTGCATTCAAATTTCTCTGTGCAACAGTAGTAAACTCTTTAACGTCAATACTGTTAAAGCACATTAAGTTACTGTAATACAACAACAATACTTTCTAACACATTATATTTCTAATATATCTTAACATACTTATAACATCTAAACATTATCGCACAGCTCCAAATATACAGTTGAAAGTATATCCATCGCTACTGTAATGAAAATGAACATAACTCCGGCTTTTAAAAAATGCACTTGAGACTCCCGCTCTTTGTTGCGTTCCATTTTCGAACGTTTGTACATCGCGCTGATGTCACACGGCAGTCCTTTATAAGCGCGTACTCGCAGACTCGCGAGAATCTGAGCGTTTGTGAAGACTGTCACCAGAGCTAGTTTGCAGAGTACACTGTAAAAAGTGAACCTGTGCAGTTGTTGCTTTATGGAGATATTTATATCTGATATTATATATAATTCTAATTTTGTTGTTGTAAACTAGTTCAATTAAGATTATATAACATAAACCAAGACAATGTCATTTTGACTTAAATCCATTACATTGCCCAACATACAATCTCCAATAAAGCTCAGAACAAACACATTCAAAACGAACACACCGGCATCATGCTGATTAGTGAGTGTTGGTTCAATGAGACATTGTGATTTGAAGTTATTATATATTGTAAGTTGCAACAAGGTGAAAATCACAATTGACAGCGCTACTCTTCCGCACAATGGTAACCACTGTAAAAAAAAAAAGTTAATAAATAAAATTTCGCAACACTACCAGATCTCTCTCTCACACTTATTATAGTCCAGTCTGACTTTATTTCTTTCATACTAAACTTCTTATTGAGAATTAACTGAGGTTTAGATGTTGATGTTTTAGTGACAATAATAAAGTTTGAAGTCTGATTTGAAGTCTGTTTGTGGAGATAAGCGTTTGCTTTAACTGGGCTCTTGATGCTTGAATATTTAACATCAGTTTTTCTCTGACTGCTGCAACTGCGTGTTTCTAAAGCACAATTGTTATAGCAACAGTTGTGAGAGAAACTCTGATCAAATAATCGTGATTACTTATTGATGATGAGATGATTCAGTCATCATGTAGTGGTCAGATTCACAGATCATATCAGGAGTCAGATGTCTGAGAACGTTAACTGTTAGTCTTGTGATGTTATGACAGTCAGATATTGTGATTTTTCTTTTTCATTATATAGGAAGTGTTTTGAGCTGTCTTTCTGACTCACACAAAGATCAAGAATCAGCGCATGAATCAAAACCTTTTTTGTGACTTTAGTAGCTTGTTTTGTGATGTTCAGAGTTGATCTGTTTATCTGAATAATTTGTTGGCTGTCAGCATTGTTGAAGTTCATACGCAAGTTTTGATGTCTGTGAGTATACGTGATCCAGTCCCAAAAATTTCTGCGTAATGATTTAAAAAAAAAAATCTAAATAGGCCATCATTTTAAACGTGAAACTAGCAGACCTAAACAGCACACTCCAGATGAGAATTGTGATCACTACTTGACGATAGAATCCTCATCTCACTAGAGTTTCTTTAGCACTTTCAGCTGCAACAAAAGTGTTTTAGAAACACACAGTTTCAATAACCAGAGAAAAACTAAAGTTAAAAAGTCATGGATCAAGACACCAACTAAAGCAAACACTTATCTCCACAAAGGTGACTTCAAACTGTATTATTGTCTATAAAACATCAAGATCTAAACCTCTGTTAATTCTTAACAAGAAGTTTTCTATGAAAGAAATGAAGTCAGACTGGTTTGTAATAAGTGAAGATGCTGAGATCTAGAGAGATCTGTTATGGTTTCATGTTCTGTAGGGATTTAAAGGGTTTCTGTTGTCTGAGTTTTGTGGGTCACCGTTGTGCTGAAGAGTAGAGTGTGTGCTTCAGTCCAGGAGAAGCCCAAGAACTGAACTATTTAAAAGCAGTTTTTCTCTATTTTTTTTTCCTTTTTTTGACTGTCATGATGTTTTTCTTTTGTTATTTAAGCAAATGGGAATGCAAAAAGTATATTTGTGGTACTCTCCCATTCACTGCTATTGAAGGTTACCCAAAGTTAACACAATCAGTGCGATCGGAAGTTTCACATGCAGCTTTCTCTCATGTTCACCGAAAGTACCTGGTTTGAGAGTGATATCTGTGTGAGCTGTGCTTTATACATCAACTATTTACAACGGACAATAGACTTATTTTTTTTGCGAAATTTTACTAAAAATTATTTAATGTGACAGCATCTTTATAATATTAATCTGTTTCAGATGTGGTTTTTTTTACCCAATTCAACTAAAAACTTATGCTGTACAAAATATAAATACATAAACAAATAAAAAAAAAAAAAGTAAAAAAAAAACAAAACAACCCTTAAAACTAAATTTTATACTGTTTTTACAAATGAAAGAAAGTTTTGTCAGATTGAACTCACTTCTGGGTGAGAATACTTCTAATGTGTAACACACACACACACACAGAGTACGTAATTCATGCTTCATAAGACAGTTTTATGTTTATGGTTATTTATATATTTTGCTTTAGTGTACTGTAGGCAATTTTAGATTTCCAAACATTCTTTTTGCAAATAATGTAATAATTTTGATTGGACAAGAAGTCCTATAACAGACGGTAAGGCCCACAGAGATCTGTTCACACCTCACCATGACTGATTCAGTCAGAAGCAACTGAGACTACAGCCGAAATCCAAAGAAGAATGGTGGCATCTTCTCCAAGATGAGTGGAAAATGAAGTAAACACAAAATGTAAAAAGTGAGGATGTTTTCAAAAAATAACAGCATGAATTGTTTTTACTTATCAAACTTTTATTAACCAAATAAAAGTCATATTCAGTGTACACACTCTTTCTCTTTAAAATATTTTTTAGGTAAATTTGCGCAATTTTAAGGTTGAGAATTAACAGTAAATCAAGTTTGAGAAACAATATAATGATAAAAATCTCCCCAGGAGAGTGTAGACTTAAATTAAACTCTGATTTTGGAGTAAATTGTGACCTCACCCTGCGATATTCATCCAAAAATAATAAACAATGCGATAAACCAATCAAACAAGTTTCTCAACATACGGGTATGAAAAGTGTATGTTCAACGCACTGTCTGGAAGTTAGTACAGTTTACAAATATATATATATATATATATATATATATATAATTTTGTATTATTATTTATTTATTTTTGTACAATCAATTTATTTATTTATTTTAACATTCACACAAGCGTGTATTAGCTGTTTTTACTTTCCATTCATAAGGGTGCACTTGTTTGACGGTGTTAATGTTTTTGTGCTGCTAGGCACGTGACGCTGATCAGACCGTGGAGCTCAGCGGTGTGCAGCTAGTGCAGATCGTGATGAACTCTTACCGGTGGCTCAGGAAGACCTGTCCTCCATTGGGCCGCATTCAAATCTCCAGGCGACTTTTGTCTT
Organism: Sinocyclocheilus anshuiensis; assembly: GCF_001515605.1. Taxonomy (NCBI): domain Eukaryota; kingdom Metazoa; phylum Chordata; class Actinopteri; order Cypriniformes; family Cyprinidae; genus Sinocyclocheilus; species Sinocyclocheilus anshuiensis. The sequence continues at coordinate 490,626 of NW_015536466.1, read as the reverse complement.
ATATAAAACATTTGAACGTGATCACATATAATCGTTTAACACCTTTAACAGTAATAATTAGTTCCTGGCATACACATTAAAATCCGCCTTATCAATCTTTATAAAATGTTTTTTTTTTTTAATTCCTGCTAAATAAACTCAAACGGCTGTGATTGGTTCAGCCTGACCAGCGCTGAGAAAAGTAACAGCTCTCTCGTGACTCTGTGATGCGCCAGCAGTGGTCTGAACAATTTATTATTACCTGAATCATGACAACGAGAAACTTAAACAGCAATTTAATTACAAAATCCACAGTGAATGGTTAAAATAGCAGCATTGATATGTAGACCGATCGCACCTGACCAATTAGAGATCGCTTCCGGGCCGCGAAACCACGCCTCCTTTAAATCACTGTGTCATGTGGCTTGTTATCCTGTCACGTATTCTTCGTTTCTGCAGCTCTTCCGTGATTCTTCTCAGACGTGTAGACTCCGGCCCCCGCCGCAGAAATGGTCCACGTCTATAACTGTCACCCGTTCGCGTCTCAGCACATCGTGGCGGCGGAGCAGGAGCCCGGGCTGGTGTGCTGCGGCGGCGGGGCGCTGTTCGTGGTGAGCGCCGGCGGCTGTAAGATCGAGGCGTATGAGCTGCAGCGGGAGGGATGTCCGCTCATCTGCCGCTTCAGCAGCATGGGCTCCGTGCTCAGCCTCCGCCACAGCGCCGTGGGTCAGTGATCGTGGGATATCCAATCACTGTCTTAACAGTACCAGGTCCCTGTGTAAACAAAGTAGAGTTTAGCATACTTCTGAAAAGTCTGCTTATTACGGAAATAATATGCTGTTAACTGAATGCAATGTTTTCGGGCACTTCATTGCATGCTGTTTGCCTTATATATATAATTCTGTATTAAATGCGTTTAAAGTTTAAAGTGCGTTTTCACCCACAAATATTTGGAATCATATGTATTTTAATAATTATTTTTGCTTTTGAAATATGGTTAAATTGTGCTGCTGAATGCACTGACAAGCATTTATGGTAAACTAAAATATACTTTAATGTAATTTCTATTGAAACTTGTATGTCGTGTTTTGATGTATTATGAAGTTAAAATTAAGTATATTTAAAAAGAATGTTAACTATAAATGTAATATCAAGTAACACACTACAGTTATAAATTATAATCGAGTACTTCACATGTGCTTTAGTATGTTAGTCAACACATCGAAACAAATGTATTTCTTTAAAGCAGATTATTTAGGATTGTGAAAAACAATGATTTAAAATGTAATGAAGTAGTCATGAAAGTACTCTCATTACTGTGTGTGACGTGTTATTACAATGGTACATTTCCAAATAATGGTGATTCTTGTGTGCGATCATGTATTTGTCTGTGTTTGTTTGTAGGGGACTACCTAGTGACCATTGAGGAGAAGAACAAGGCCACTTACCTCAGGGCCTACACTAACTGGAGGTACCAGGCCGCTGAGAAGACTCGTGTTGGGGTGCGTCTGCTGGGTCACCTCCTGCGGGGCTCGTCCTTCCGCGGAGCTCCTAAAGAGCAGATGGAGATTATTGAGATCCCTCTGTTTGAGCCGCCGCTGTGTATGGCATGCTGCAGTCTTACCGGTGAGGACACTGAAACACGGAAATAACTACATTTCTATATATTCTGTGTTTTGGTGCTGTGTCTCGTTGCAGTCCTTAGTTTCCTGTGGTGTGAATCTTAATAGTTTGGACAAAAATGTGCACGTGAGCAAGGTACTTCATCTGCTAAACACTGGATTTAAAAGTCACTGATCATTTTCAATAACATCAGAACTGATATTCCAGTGTAATTTGTTTATCATACACTACTGCTGGAGACGGTAAGATTTTTAATGTTAACAAAAAAAAAAAAGAAGTATTTTCTGCTCATCAAGTCTGCATTTATTTGATCAAAATACAGTAAAATTGTGAAATATTTTTACAATATAAAATAACTGTTTTCTGTGTGAATATGTGTTAAACTGTAATTTATTTCTGTGATGCGCAGCTGTATTTTCAGCATAATTACTGCAGTCTTCAGTGTCACATGATCTTCAGAAATCATTCTAATATGCTGATTTGATGCTCAAGAAACATTTCTGATTATTATCAATGTTGAAACAGTTGTGCTGCTTCATATTTTTGTGGAAACTACGATACATTTTATTTTTCACGATTCTTTGATGAATAGAACGTTCAAAAGAACAGCATTTATTTGAAACGGAAATCTTTTGTAACATTATAAATGTCTTTACTGTCACTTTTGATCAATTTAATGCATCCTTGCTGAAAAAAAGCATTAATTCCTTTAAAAAAATCTCACTGACCACACATTTCTGAATGGTATTGTAGTTGTAACTGTAAAAGCTATCAAACATCATTTAATATGTGCTTGCCATCTGTTTCTGTTGGCTTGAGAGACTCGAGAAAACATGGCAGGTCAGAAAGTGAACAGAGAGCACTTGTTGTTCACAGGGTTTTACAGTGCACTGGAACAATCTTGACTCTGGAACAACCCAAGAAACGACCTATTCATTCTCCTGCCACTGGCTACTGAACTAAAAAGTCATTCAAGACACCCTGGATGGTGGTTGCTAGGGTGTTTTTGGTGGTTGTTAGGGCATTGCTACTGTGTTACGAGTGACGTAAGACCATTTCTATGTAGTTTCTACAATGATGTTTCCAGAGTGTTGCTAGTTTGTTCTATGTGGTGTCTTAGTTGCTGAAGTCAGAAGTGGCCACTCATAAGTCTCTATGATGCTCTCTATATCCATAACATTAAACACTCGAGTTTAACAGGATGTCCCTCAAACCATTGGTCAATGGTCAGAAGTCAACATGTCAGTCTCAGTGTTTGCATTCATCAGGAGGTGAACCTTCCAGTGGTTTACTTATAGCTCACTCTGCACATTTAACTGAGATACGAACACAAAATGCACACTTCATAATTCACACATCATAACTGAGAAAGTTTGCATGTAACTGAGTCCTTGCGTTATCTTGGCAGGTGATCTTCTAGTGGGCTGTGCCAAGAGTTTGGTGGTCTTCAGTCTGAAGCGTCAGACGCTGAGCGAGCAGCTCTCTGTGCTGGACTTCGAGAGGGTGCTGATTCTTCATATCCAGGGCTGGAGCCCGTCTCAGGTGGCCTTCTGTGCTGGATACATAGCCCTTCAGACGGAGCTGGAGGTGCTGGTGGTAAAGCTCACCCCGCGGCAGAAGAGCAGCCCGGCTGCAGAGGAGCATGCACTGCTACCTGAAGATATCATGACGGAAACCAGCATCGATGAAGACGCAGGTATTACTAACAAAACAATTTAAGCCTCGGGCTGTGTGCATGTTATGCTGGTGACCCTGGACCACAAAACCAGTCATAAGGGTCAATTTTTCGAAATTGAGATGTATACATCATCTGAAAGCTGAATAAATAAGCTCTCCATTGATGTATGGTTTGTTAGGATCGGACAATATTTGGCTGAGATACAACTATTTGAAAATCTGGAATCTGAGGGTGCAAAAAAATCTAAATATTGAGAAAATCATCTTTAAAGTTGTCCAAATTAAGTTCTTAGCAATGCATATTACTAATCAAAAATTAAGTTTTGATATATTTACGGTAGGAAATTTACAAAATATCTTCATGGAACATGATCTTTACTTAATGTCCTAATGATTTTTGGCATAAAAGATAAATCAATCATTTTGACCCATACAATGTATTGTTGGCTATTGCTACAAATATACCCCAGCGACTTAAGACTGCTTTTGTGCTCCAGGGTCACATTTATGCCATGCACCCTTGCATTAATTTTCTGATTTTCCATATTTTTTGTTGTAGAGATGACAAAAGATGGATTCAGCCCCCTCCATGCGCAAGAGGACTTCTTTCTGTTCCCAAAGCATCAGGAGATGTTGGGAAATGAAGCGCAGGAGTGTGGCGTCTCTTTAGTTCTGGAGTGGACCGGTATGGAGGCAGAGAGCCGAGGGGACATGAGCCCGGTTTACGTCTTATTCAGGTATAGTGAACAGCTTAAGAAGATGAGCTGCGTTCTGTTTGTCAGATGTCACCTCTCTAGTTTGCCCTGTCTAGGCGGTTTGCGCCTGATTTCTTTCAAGGCTGCAGCGTTGAGGAGACACGCTTGCATTCCCTGCAGCTCCACCCCATGTTTACTGGTAAGTGAACACTGCATGTGCTGCATTCGCTCACCCACACCCCTCTCTCTTTTGGACTGAATGGTTTCCTCCCGCTCTCTGAACAGGTAAACAGGAAGAAGCCTCCATCTCCAAAGGAGGGGAACCTACGTGCATGTTTGTTTTCTTCTCCTTGCCGAACACCGGCTACATGTACAGCTTGAAGAACACCGTGGAGCTCGTGTCCACCTACCAGTACCCAGAAAAGACCCATCAGGCTGTGCTCAGTGACCAGTTCCTCTACATCATCACCAGGTAGGACAGACAAACTCTCACTGTCCACTTCCTGAAATTAGAAGTGCTGTAAATTGCTGGCTATGGGTGCACTCCATAGTGAGATAAGCAGGTTTTTAGTTAAAATGGACTTAACATTTTAATATTTTTGAAGTAATATATTACGGTATTATTCCATAGTTCTCTAGAGTACTTAATTTTGACTGGCCAAATGTTGTCGTTTATATTTAAATGTTTGTACTGAAGCAGTTTATAACATTTTGATTAAATTGAATTAAAAAGTAAAAAAGATGAATTGATTGTGGTTGTGTTTGCTGTAGGAATGCTCTCCAGTGTTTCACTGTCAGATGCAGTGCTGTAGCGGCTCGGGTTGATGACCCATACATCGACACCACCATGAAGGTAAAGCGAGTCATCATGGGTTTCCATGCTTTTTGTATATTTTTCTCTTTTTTCACACCTGCGACGTTCCTTGATTCTCAGTCGTCTAACTTAGTACTGCTATTAAAACCCCTCAGTGGAAGTATTAATGGGATAGTTCACCCAAAAATGAAAATTAGCCCATGATTTACTCATCAATGTATCTGACATTCCTCTTTCAGATGAACACAATCGGAGTTATATTTTTCACACCTGCGACGTTCCTTGATTCTCAGTCGTCTAACTTAGTACTGCTATTAAAACCCCTCAGTGGAAGTATTAATGGGATAGTTCACCCAAAAATGAAAATTAGCCCATGATTTACTCATCAATGTATCTGACATTCCTCTTTCAGATGAACACAATCGCAGTTATATTTAAAATTGTCCTGGCTCTTCCAAGCTGTATAATGGCAGTGAATGGTGCCCCTGTTTTTGAAGCCTAAAAAACCGCATCCATCCATCCATCCATCCATCATAAAACTACTCCACACGGCTCCGGGGTGTTAATAAAGGCCTTCTGAAGCGAACCGATGAATTTGGGTGAACTATCCCTTTAAACTTATAACAGCTTACAACACTACAGCAGACTGCTTACATAAAATGCATATTCATATCAGTTGTCACTCTATTATCTCCCAATGATATGTTGTAATAAGATGATATTTAAATGCTTAGTTTTATGATTAAAGCTCTCTACTTTTTATTGTGGGAATGCAATATCATATAATGCAATGCAATACAATGATGATTGAGAGATAATCAGGCTCAAAAGCCTGATGTATTCTCACATTTCTACAAATGATGTTTGATGTAATGATGTAAAAAAATATATATTTTCACAATTATACTAAAAGGCCTTTAACTTGCTAATAAACTAACTCTCAATCAGAAGGCATGAACATGATTGTGTACAACAGGTTTTTCAGCAAAGTTTTAATCATGTTGATAATTAGTAATTAATAATAATAATAATAATAAGTATTGTGTATCAAATGTGATACAGTAGGCTTTATAGGGTTAAACCTTTTTTTGTTTGTTCTGTGAACTTAAATGATACATCATGTGCTATTATTACTTTACACCAGATTTTCAGTTGGCAGATGAGTGAAAGTGTCCCAGACACTTACTCTGAAGAAGAGACTTGATTCATATCTTGACAAATAAATAGTGTAGTGTCATTAGTGAAATTTAACAAATTAAGTCCTTTATTCCACAGAAATCCCTTAAAAAAAGCCCCATTCTGTTGATGATCAATGTGGTAAATTTGTGTGAAAAACTAATGTGGAAAAAGCTCAGATTAGAATCACTCAGAAAACCCTTATCAACCCTTCACAAGGCCCTAGAATCATGGCTGTGATTTCTGCATGTCCAGGAAGCACTAACATGTCAATATCTGAACGGTGTCCTGTCAGGCCTGTCCTCCCATCACGATGGAGGTGTGTGCTCTGAGGATCCAGCTCTTCATCGGGCTGAAGGTTCTCTGTCAGGACGGAAATCAGATCGTTCTCCTGACAGCAGCAGATGTGGACAGCAAAGAGGACACGGAGAGAACAGCCCGCAGAAACACGTATGCGTGTGTGTGTGTGTGTGTGTGTGTGTGTTCACAATCACTGCAGTTCAACACATTTATATCCTGATTACTAAAACACCTTGGGAAATGTTTCTCATATGGGTTGAATTGAAGTAGAATGAATTATGCTGTTTGGTTTGTAGATGTATCGTGGTGTCCTGTGCAAATGTGTGCTGTGTAAATAGCCTGTAACTCTTATTGTAGTGAATCGAGGGAACACAGAACCCTGACAGGCATTTTAGTAGCTGTAGGTCTAGAGCCGTCCTCAACGCCAGCACTGGAAAGCCTACTGTCCAGGTCCTTCCTGTAAGTTAGCGAGCTGCATGATCCTAAGTTTGGACAAAGCCTGAAATTCCCCCTAACCCACTGTGAGTGAGACCTGCATGCGGCCGTTCATAGCTCATCTAACATCTCAGTTTGGTTCAGATGTGACCATCCAGTCATCGCAAATTAGATGCAAAGCTTTCACTGCGGCTCGGGACTTCCTCTTATTTTGAGAAACCTTTAATGCATATAACTGAATTGAACCAACCACGGCTAAACTAATCCCTGCAATTTAACAAGTAATTCATTGCAATTACATTGTTTTAATTGGTATTTGTAATGAAGTAGCCTGTTGCTGGCACATGTAGAGCAGTGGACTAAAGGTACGGTCATATTTACAAAATGTTGTTGAAATTCGTCAAGATTTTGTGGGCAGAAATGGTCACTAGTGTAGTGCTGTATGAAGTACAGCTCACGTAGAAGTCACTTATAAATCAAGCAGCTTTCTGTTGCTTTGCAACTAATTGCAAAATCTGCATTGGGAAATATTTCGCCCAAATTTTCTGATTGTGTGGATTCCAATAGAAATGACTGGATTTCGCCCCGTGAAAATTCAGCAAACAACAGTAAATGTGGCCGCATCTTAACTCTGCAAAACATGAGCAGTAAATGCAGTTGTGATCTATGACTGTTATGCTCTTCAGATCCAGGAAGACCTCTGTCTGCAAACCCACAGAGCCGGCTGACAGCGGTCACGGCTGGAACCTCTACGTCATCACTTCTGTGTCCACACTGCAGCTCTACAGAGAAATAGTACTGTATCTTCAGCTGTCTTATCAGAAAAACTATTCAGTTATCACAAACGATTGTAGAGCCAGACTATTGTAGAGGACCTATATTTTATTCTGGCCAAGTACTGCCCACATCGACAGAAAAAGAGTGTCTGACTGATGTGAGAAGTGACAGACAGGGCTGGGATATATGGCCAAAAATTTTGGCTGAAATGCGATATACGGTATATATATTGGTATTTACTACATTTTCTATTTGGATTAAAAATTATATATATATATATACACATATATTGTTTTTTTTAATTATTCTTTCTAAATGAACCGACCACTTATATACATTTTGGGATCCTCTGCTCTAATGTTATGTTTACTGCATTTCACACATTTTCTTTCTCTTTGTTTTTTTATAGTTTTTCTATTTATTTTTGTATATAAATATGGTACATAATAATCCCATTCTAGTCTATGTGATAAACAAGTTAGGTCAAAAGTAATCAGAAAGTAGTCCGACTACATTACGTAATATGTGTAATCCATATCATGTTACTAACCACAGTTTTGGTGATGTAATTTGTAATCAGTAATGGACTACAATGTGTTAGTACTTTACCCAGCACTGGTGACAGACAACAGTATGTTTTCTTATGTGACCAAATGAAACCTTTTTACCACAGTCATGCAGGTTTTCAGTGTAAACACTCCTCATTGTTTCCATCAGGTGGAGTACAGTAAGCGATACGAGCAGTCGAGCCCGTCGTCTCAGAGCTGCGTTCACCTGCTGAGCGAGGGTCACCTGCTGCTGCGGACGGCACTGCTCCTGCAGGACTGTGAGTCTGCCGAGAGAGCGCAGCTGCAGCAGGCCTTTCAGGAGAGCTGCGCTCACTTAGGAGACCGCTTCAGCAGGTCAGCGGCGTCTCATGATCGGACGAGCTGTGAGCAGTAATCGCAGATATCATTCTTTGATCTCATGTTTGATTTGCAGGTTTGATAAGAAGGACTGTCACTTGGCTCTCCCATACTATAAGATGTCAGGCCTCACCGTGACTGATGTTATTAAGAGGAATATGTCCATGAGCAGCGTCTCAACTGGTTATGGCAAAGGATTTATCTTCTTCCTGAAGCATTCGCTCTATGAGGAAACCATGGAGGAGCTTAGCAAGGTACCAAAGGAAACGCCAGTGTCTCACAGATGGAAACTTTAGATATAGCGGTCAATCCAATATGGGGTCAATGCAATGCTAAAATGCTATTCACTTATGTCAAATGAGATGTGCACTGAAATTCAATTAAAGATTATTTTACATAATTATTTAGTTTGTTTGTCAGGTAGGCAGGTTATGCAAATGCACATATAGAAATGACCTAATACTGTCTGATACAGGTCTGTGGATATATATATATATATATATATATATATATATATATATGTATGTGTGTATTAGGGGTGGAACGATACATGTATTCGTACCGAACCATCACGGTACGGGCATCTCGGTTCGGTGCATGAGACCTTACAATCATTACAGGCAATTCACCCCAATCCAGAAGGGGGCGCCCGCAGCAATGCAACGCTGTTTGATAACCGGCCGCCAGCAGAAGAACAGCAAATACCGTGAATTGTGCACTTGAAAACCAAGCCCACTAGACAGTGACCATGTGCTGATTCTGAATGTGTCTCTCACAGACTGACAAAGGAGTATACTTTAAAGGGATCATAATGTCTATGTATTAGGGGTGGAACGATACATGTATTCGTACCGAACCATCACGGTACGGGCATCTCGGTTCGGTGCATGAGACCTTACAATCATTACAGGCAATTCACCCCAATCCAGAAGGGGGCGCCCGCAGCAATGCAACGCTGTTTCATCCCAATCCAGAAGGGGGCGACCGCAGCAATGCAACGCTGTTTGATAACCGGCCGCCAGCAGAAGAACAGCAAATACCGTGAATTGTGCACTTGAAAACCAAGCCCACTAGACAGTGACCATGTGCTGATTCTGAATGTGTCTCTCACAGACTGACAAAGGAGTATACTTTAAAAGCTTGTGCACTCAGCTGTTTGCGAAATGGAGCTTTGTGCTCGTGTATCCTGCCTCGCTCATTCGGCACAAATCTAAATATTCCATAATATATCCATATTTGCGAAGTAACGTATCTGAATGCTAAACTATTATTTATTATGTAAATTATAGGCTTTGTGTTTCAGTCGCGTTCCAACTGTGACACAGAGGCGGGCGCACTGATGTTTGGTTCACTGTATTTTATTTTGATAAAGTACCAACTGCGCTGTCAAGTTAGCAATGATGGAACTGATGTGTTTTGTGTGTGTGTGTGCGTGCACGGCGGGCGCTCTGATTTTTGGTTCACTGTATTTTATTTTGATAAAGTACCAACTGCGCTGTCAAGTTAGCAATGCTGGAACTGATGTGTGTGTGTGCGCCGGCGGGATCACTTCTACTGTTTCCTTATACCAGCAGAATCAACTTTAAACACTTAATGTCTTATTAATAATGCATCACTGTCTGCTTTAATTTGTGTACACTCACAATAAAAAAAAAACATTGTGCTTTTGTAAAATAAAGAAAACAAATAGGATGTGGCTTTGTGCCATTTGAGTTTCCTTAATGTGAACAAATGAAGCCTGTCACAAAAATGAACTGAAACTCAGCATATATAGGCTACGTTACGTGTCGCACTGTTTTTTTCCCTTGTTTATCTGTAAACTAAATCAAATATATTTCAAGAATTTATTCCTTGTATGTATATACTGTATGTACTGCAGATTTTATATATATAACATAATGTAATAATATTGAGTATTTTCACATCTAGGTGGAACATTTTTTAATTTGTACTACTATCTGTTCAAAATAAATGAAAAGAAACCGAGCATAGTCGATTTTTTTCCCCTGTTGTACCGAAATCGTATCGAACCGTAACCCCCGAACCTAGGTACATACCGAACCGTGACGTCTGTGTACCGTTCCACCCCTAATATATATATATCTTTTTTTTTTTTTTTACTACAAAATGTATTTTTAGGGCTGTTAAAGTTAACTTCAGGTATTAATTGTTTAACACAATTCTTTTATATAATTTGATATAATTGTTTTATTCTGCTGGGACTAACTATTTGGAAATCAGTAATTTTATTTTATTAAGCACTCTTGTTTATAACAGAAAACATTGTTTTTAATGTTTATACGTCTAACAATGGGTAGAAAAAGATACACTATCAGTTTGTGCATAGTTTCCAGATAATATTTTAATTATCTGCTTTAGTATAATGATAATATAAAAGACAATTATTTAATTTTGAGGGGAAAAAAAGTTGTCTTTAAAAATGATCTTCATTGTAAAATTGTAAGTAATTTTTTTTATTTATTTATTTATTTTTTCTCTCATAGTATACATGGGCCATTATACAAAAAAATCTGCCTTTGTTTTAATAAGGGAGTCCCTCACAAGGGTTCTGAGTTTTAATAAGTTTGAAAAGCCATGGTCTGATGTAAAAGAGCATGAGGGAAGAGTGAATTATTTTTTGTGTTAATCAACGTAGTCACAGATGCTGTTGGTTGAGCTGAACTTGCACTGCACCTTATATTTATTTATTTTTAATTTAGGATAAAATTACAGTCAAAATACACTTCTTGCTTCATTCATTCATACGCATTCATATGCATTATTCCAGTTTGGTTAATAATGACCTGCAAATTTGCATATAAAGCATCTGTTGAAACAGTCATCCTGTCTGGTGTCTGTGCTGTAGGACATGGCTGATAAAGTCCTGGAGATCTTCAGTGTGGCTGAACCCGCTCAGCTTCCTCATGTGGTGAGCAGTCCGTCCATGCTGAACGCTGATCCTGACTGCGCCGTGACCTATCTGAGACAGCTGGAGGCCTGCGGCGCCCCGTCCATCACCCCGTCCCTGTGTATGGCCTCCCTGGCCCTGCGCAAGGGTGACCTGCACAGCTACAGGCAGCAGATGGACCGCCACGCTGAGGTACTGCATCAGGAATTCATGCCGTGACTACAGGTATTGTGTGATCCAGCCAAAGAAACACATCTAAACTCAAAAACACGTCGTCTCCAGATGCTGCAAGTATATGGCTTCATAGAAGAGCCCAAGCTGCTGCTGCACGGCAGAGGGAAGGCCGTGCTGCCCACCATACTGTCCCAGCACCTGCACGACACACAGGAGGGGCTGCTGGTGGCGGCGGTCGTGGCGCTGCACGAGAACAGCAAGATCAGACTGGAGGAGGCCGATCTCTTCTTCCAGGTGCATGCAGCACACCGAGAGTCTGTGTGTGTGTGTGTGTGAGTGCGTGTGTGTGTGAGCGCGTGTGTGTGAGCGCGTGTGTGTGAGCGCGTGTGTGTGAGCGCGTGTGTGTGAGCGCGTGTGTGTGAGCGCGTGTGTGTGAGCGCGTGTGTGTGAGCGCGTGTGTGTGAGCGCGTGTGTGTGAGCGCGTGTGTGTGAGCGCGTGTGTGTGAGCGCGTGTGTGTGAGCGCGTGTGTGTGAGCGCGTGTGTGTGAGCGCGTGTGTGTGAGCGCGTGTGTGTGAGCGCGTGTGTGTGAGCGCGTGTGTGTGAGCGCGTGTGTGTGAGCGCGTGTGTGTGAGCGCGTGTGTGTGAGCGCGTGTGTGTGAGCGCGTGTGTGTGAGCGCGTGTGTGTGAGCGCGTGTGTGTGAGCGCGTGTGTGTGAGCGCGTGTGTGTGAGCGCGTGTGTGTGAGCGCGTGTGTGTGAGCGCGTGTGTGTGAGCGCGTGTGTGTGAGCGCGTGTGTGTGAGCGCGTGTGTGTGAGCGCGTGTGTGTGAGCGCGTGTGTGTGAGCGCGTGTGTGTGAGCGCGTGTGTGTGAGCGCGTGTGTGTGAGCGCGTGTGTGTGAGCGCGTGTGTGTGAGCGCGTGTGTGTGAGCGCGTGTGTGTGAGCGCGTGTGTGTGAGCGCGTGTGTGTGAGCGCGTGTGTGTGAGCGCGTGTGTGTGAGCGCGTGTGTGTGAGCGCGTGTGTGTGAGCGTGTGCGTGTGAGCGAGTGTGTGCGAGTGTGTGCGAGTGTGTGCGAGTGTGTGTGAGTGTGTGTGAGTGCGTGTGTGTGAGTGTGTGCGTGAGTGTGTGTGTGTGCGTGAGTGTGTGCGTGTGTGAGTGTGTGCGTGCGTGTGTGTGTGAGTCGTTCTCATTCCCGTGTGTGTTCATCTCTCTCTCAGGAGCTGTGTAAGGATGGCGTGGAGGCTGCGAGCAGTCCTCAGTTACTGGTGGATTTCTGGGAGGCTCTGTTAGTAGCGTCCTCTCATGAATCCATCATCCAGGAGCTGCTGTTTCGTCTCACGTCCATCTATATCGACCGTATCACGCGCAGAGATCACTCCGGCGTCAAAGCCCTCAAAACGGCTGAGGATCTGGTGAGCGAGATAAAGTACCCTAACACAGCAGGTGTTGTGAGTGCTTGTTTACACGTTGATTACTAGAGTGTGCAGGGGTTTTCTATCTGGGGTCCGATGACCACCAGAGTGCTGGGGGGGTCTGTGGAAAAGTTTAGAGAAAAACTATGAAAATATGTAAAAATTAATTGATAATAAAAAATGTATAAATAAAACAAATAAAACTTTTGATAAAAAAAAAGTAAATAAATAATAAAATTGATCTAAATACATAATGCACTACTATGTAGTATAGAAAAACAGTACTAGTGAATAAAAAATATATATATA